>NC_084567.2:38220000-38250000 GCF_033978685.3 Nerophis lumbriciformis | reverse complement strand
AAGGACAAACTTGCAATGAGAAACATATGTTTTATGTGCCGTAAGATTTTTTGTTGAAATAAAATAAAATATAATACAATAAAATATTTTTTGTTAAAATAAAGCCAATAATGCAACCTTTTGTGGTCCCCTTTATTTAGAAAATGATCAAAAAAGTCCCTAAAAGTATAGAAATATATATATATATATATATATATATATATATATATATATAGATATATATATATATATATGTATGTGTGGGAAAAAAATCACAAGACTACTTCATCTCTACAGGCCTGTTTCATGAGGGGTTCCCTCAATCATCAGGATAAATCTCCTGATGATTGAGGGAACCCCTCATGAAACAGGCCTGTAGAGATGAAGTAGTCTTGTGATTTTTTTTCCCACACATACATATATTGCGCTCTACTACGGTATCGAGCACTATTTTTTGGATAACCTTAGTAAGACATATATACATATATATATATATATATATATATATATATATATATATATATATATATATATATATATATATATATATATATATATATATATATATATATATATATATATATATATATATATATAAAATAAAATAAAAGTATAAAACAACATAAAATCAAATAAAATCAAATCAAATAAAATAAAATAAAATATTTTTTGTTAAAATAAAGCCAATAATGCAATCTTTTGTGGTCCCCTTTATTTAGAAAATTATCAAAAAAGTCCCTAAAAGTATAGAAATATATATATATATATATATATATATATATATATATATATATGTATATATATATATATATGTATATATATATATATATATATATATATATATATATATAAATTATAAAATAAAATAAAATAAAAGTATAAAACAAAATAAAATGAAATAAAATCAAATCAAATCAAATAAAAATAAATTCAAATAAAATATATTTTGTTAAAATAAAGCCAATAATGCTATCTTTTGTGGTCCCCTTTATTTAGAAAATTATCAAAAAAGTCCCTAAAAGTATATATATATATATATATATATATATATATATATATATATATATATATATATATATATAAATTATAAAATAAAATAAAATAAAAGTATAAAACAAAATAAAATGAAATAAAATAAAATCAAATGAAATATATTTTGTTAAAATAAAGCCAATATTGCTATCTTTTGTGGTCCCCTTTATTTAGAAAATTATCGAAAAAGTCCCTAAAAGTATATAAATATATTTTAGTACCGGTACAGGTACCCAAATATTGGTATCAACAACAACACTACTGTGAAGTGTAAAAAGAAGTTCCTGGTAAAAGTCAACCGTAACTGTAAAAACAAATGTGGCGACCTCTATAGGGCGCATTAAAGGAGTCATATTATTATTATTTTTTTCTAAATTGTCATTTTTCTAAAGTGTCAAAAGATGGCTGTTTTAATGACATTCAGACTTTACTTCAATCAATAACGGAGCTGCATCTCCTCATCCGTGGCTCACTAGTGCAACAACAACGGCGGAAATGTGTCCCTTGGAATGATGTTCAAAAACCGGCTCTCCCGATTGTTCGATAAGAAAAGAACCGATTCCATGGATTCAAATCCCTTTTTAAGAAACGGTTCCCGTTATCGAAGCCACTATAGGAAAGAAAAAGATTTGGTTCTTTATTTGAATCCCTGGGAACGAATCGCGTGTCACAGGAAATGCCCTGTGGCACGTCACAGGGAATGACGTAGCTCAGTCTATCGGCGGCGGATACAGAAACAGCAACAACGATGGAGCGGAAAAAACGCTCCAAGGCATGGCTTCACTTTACTAAGAAATACGACGAGGAAACGGCTATCTGGAATTATTGCCAGGCTTCGCTTTCCTGTAAGGGGAGCAGTACAACAAACATGTTCAGGCCGTACATAACCTGAAGGTTAGAGACACATGTCGTGGAGAAGCAGCGACAGAGATGACGAAGCAAACCCCTCTTCCTCTGCTTCAACCTGCAGTCCCAGTGATAGTGCCGGTGAGTAACTAACGTTAACTGTTGCCGGTTAATTTCCATAACTGCTCAGTTGTAGCCTTTAGGCTAAAATAACGTTACTTCTTATGTCAACCAGGACTGCAGTAATGTTAACTAGACTAACGTTACCTAAGCATAGTCAGTGGCTAACGTTAACGTTAACTTTAGCCTTTTTGTATGTGTCTGATAACGTTAACGGTATCTTGTAGCCTACACCACTCCAGAGGTTGCAGGTCTGTCTAATAAACTAGTGCTTGCAAGATGTGAATTAAGATAATGTCAACGTTATCCTATTTCAGATGATGACATGCATGACAGCCAGAGTTTATTTTATTTTTTTCTTAAAAGTATTGTGTTTTTTTCTATATACAACAACCTATCTGGATTCGATAAAAGAATCGATAAGGAATCGGTTCGATAAGAGGATTCGATAATGGCATCAAAATCGATAATTTCTTAACCAACATAATCCCTATGTGTCCCGTGAAAAACCGTCCGAACGGAACTCTCTAATAACTAAAGTTCCTTGGGTGAATAATGTAAACTCACTACACCGGTATGTTTTAGCGCTTTCATGGCGACTTTACTGACAGATATAAGTAAGAACTTTACACTACTTTATATTAGAAATGGCAACAGCGGAGGATAAATGTCCCATAACAAGAAGAAAGAGAAAAAAGAAGAAGCTTATCGACTACGGTGTTGCCACGGACTACAAAGGCAGATGCGTGCAATTTTTCAGGACTTATGCAGATCCCAAATACAGATCAGCACGTACCAGAAGGTAAGAAAAGTTGCTTTTGCGTAATATTGCGAAACAAAACACCAGATAATATGTCTTACCTTATATACCGTATTTTTCGGACTATAAGTCGCAGTTTTTTTCATAGTGTGACTTATATATGTTTTTTTCCTTTTTTATCATGCATTTTCGGCAGGTGCGGCTTATACTCTGGTGCGACTTATACTCCGAAAAATACGGTACACACCATAATAATACTCCTATGTTGAAGCACAGTACAATCCATCAAGCGGTGCATCTTCATAGCTTACCAAAGTCGAACTAAAACATTTTAATAGAATTTTGAGCGCCGTGTGTAATTTTCTATATTTTCAATGAAACATATAAAATATTGGTGTTGTTTACGTACTTGAGTCATATTGAAGTCTATGCGTATCTCTTATGTTTGACTGCCATCTACTGGTCGCACTTATCATTTCACCATGTACCAAATAAAATAGCTTCGAGGTCGGTAAGCAAAACCAGAATTATTCCGTACATTAGGGCCCAAGCTGTTTGTTTACATGCTATTTTTATTTCTCTTTGCTATTTGGGCTTATTGGACCCTAATTAGAATAAAAACCAAGAATCATATTTTTATATGATGTACTTAGTCCATAAGTACACAAACGTGTACTTCATGTTTAGTGACATGCTAATTCTTATTTTTACACTTTTTTTCCCCAAATTCCATTGTATGTTATACTCTTCTGACACCACCAGATGGCAGTATAAGTGTCCACATAAGTGGCCATAAGACCCCAATTCAGTAGTGTACACAATTTTGGAAATAAGAGCTAAAAGGTGCTGTCCACGCATGTGGCCACTAAGGCCTTCAGTGGTTAGGCGCACCGGGTTATAAGGCGCAAGTTTCGAGAAAAAAACATATATTTTAAGTGCGCTTTATAGTCCGGAAAATACAGTATTTTGTCTATTTTATGGATAGTCTATCCAACAAAATCCTAATTTTATTCTGTGAATTGGAAGACTTATGTGTTACCACACTCAGAGTGTTACTTGATTAGGCGCTATATCTCAAGGTTAGATATATCCTGTTCCCGATCATGGGATTAGATCAGGGGACGAGATTTCCCATCTTGTTTTTTTAACTGATGGATTGTACTCAAGTGAAAGATTCCTTCAAAAAGGGGACGCAGGCTTAAGGAGACACAATTACATTTTGGGATTCCTTGTTATAAACACGCAGGATTTGCATGAATTCCAGAAGTGTGCGTCTTGCCTGAACACCTGCTGGAATCTGAAAAGCAAGCTACCACGAAAACGGCGTCTATCAACGGTGCA
Source organism: Nerophis lumbriciformis (assembly GCF_033978685.3). Taxonomy (NCBI): domain Eukaryota; kingdom Metazoa; phylum Chordata; class Actinopteri; order Syngnathiformes; family Syngnathidae; genus Nerophis; species Nerophis lumbriciformis. Next base: position 38,245,922 of record NC_084567.2, on the reverse strand, counting down.
AAGCCGCTTCTAAAATACTAATCCTCACCACCATGCCAAAGAATAATACGTTTCTTCCATGTAGCATTATCACTGGAGGACGAGAAGAAGCACACACACACAATGAGTAGGACACGACACGAGAAGCTAACCACTAAATTGTCAACGCAAAGTAAGAATGATCGATGAAGATGTCTTAGTATAGTATCAGTATATAAACGATACTAAAGTGATTGGATCGATATTTTTCCTTTTCTCGTTATTACAAAATATTTTTTGGGATATCTTTTTTTATTGTTTACAAACTCATAAAGTAAGCCTCTGGATACACGAAAAGCAAAATGACAAAACCCAATCAAATTAAATGTAGTATTTGCTTTTGTTTAGTTATTGTGCACTTGCCAATTTATTAGGTTAAACAACATTTAAGTAGCATTCAATACCACCATTTTTTTTTTAATAATTTAATAAAACTGTGTTATTGTGTTTTTATGATATTTATGTGAAATGTGTGTGGTATTTATGTGATATTTACATACTGTTATGTTCGTGTACTTGGCCATCTCGGAGTGTTTTCTGCACAAGTGCAGTTTTGGAACACAAGAGGGCGCCCTTGCAACCGTGACTTCATTTTACAGTTAAAATTCTATGAAATGTGATTTTGATCATCACAAAATTATTCATCTATTTGAATGTGTATACGTGCCATGAGACATTTTCAGTTATTTAATTTATTGTCAAAGTATCGCAGTATCATGATTCGAAATTGGATCAGATCTAAAGACAAAAAATCGGATCGGATCGAGGTCAAAAATATTGATCGGTGCCTCCCTAAACATGGGCATCTTTCAATGTATTTATGAATATAGACAACTTGAAATAGAGCACAGTGAAAAAAACACAAACTATGGCTTCGTTTACACTGAAGATTAACTACGATGTCCAATTCAAGTTTTCAAGTTTCAAGTTATATTGGTCACATGCAGAGTACACCACAGTGAAATGCTTGTTTTCGTGCTCTTCAGATATTGGGTACAGTGGGATCCAAACACTAGTTACATAATCTAATGCACTAAATACAAAAAAAATACAAACATTTGAATAGCTCTGATGTACGTTAATTACAAGACAATGAGTCGCACAATAAGTCCCAGTAGTTATGGTAGAGGTATCAGTACAAGTAGAAGAACAGTAGTCAAATACAGTACCAGTGCAAGATCAAACAGTAAATACAGTATCCGAAGCAACAAATATTAAGGTGTCTACAGTTGAGTAGTGACAGTAGTATGAACAAAGGTAATGGAACAGTATGATTTATTTTATACTCTTGTTTTTACATTATTTATTGAATGAACAGTATTACAGTGGTAATTTGGATTTTTTTCAAATCCGATTGAGGCATCTTTCGCATGTGGCCATGAATCCGATGCGTAATCTATGTGACTGCAGTCTGAGCGTTCAGGTCACGTTCATCCCACCATCAAAAGGTGACAAATTTCACGATTCTACAATAAAAGGTCGCATAAATACCCATTGTCCTTATGTCTCTGGACTAAGTCATGAGTAAATGTACATGCAATGTTTAGGTTCGGTTTTGGTCATCTCGACAACCGCTTATGTGTAGGGTAGGGTGTCGAGATAAGCAGGATCCACTGTACCCTCACATAGATACTGTAAAAAAAAGACATACCATATTTTTCCGACTATAAGGCGCACTTAAAATCCTTTCATTTTCTCAAAAATCGCCTAACAACCCGGTGCGCCTAATGTCCGGCATAATTCTGGTTGTGCTTACCGACCTCGGATCTATTATATTCATACTTGCCAACCTTGAGACCTCCGAGGTGGGCGGGGGCGTGGTTAGGGGCGTGGTTAAGAGGGGAGGAGTATATTTACAGCTAGAATTCACCAAGTCAAGTATTTCATATATATATATATATATATATATATATATATATATATATATATATATATATATATATATATATATATATATATATCCATCCATCCATCCATTTTCTACCGCTTATTCCCTTTGGGGTCGCGGGGGCGCTGGAGCCTATCTCAGCTACAATCGGGCGGAAGGCGGGGTACACCCTGGACAAGTCGCCACCTCATCGCAGGGCCAACACAGATAGACAGACAACATTCACACTCACATCCACACACTAGGGCCAATTTAGTGTTGCCAATATATATATATATATATATATATATATATATATCAAAGAAATACTTGACTTTCAATGAATTCTAGCTATATATATATATATATATATATATATATATATATATATATATATATATATATATATATATATATATATATTTATTTTATTATATATATATATGTATATATAAATAAAAGAAATACTTCAGTGTTCATTTATTTACACATATACACACACATAACACTCATCTACTCATTGTTGAGTTAAGGGTTGAATTGTCCATCCTTGTTCTATTCTCTGTCACTTTTTTTCTAACCATGCTGAACACCCTCTCTGATGATGTATTGATGTGTGGCACGCACAAAAGTGCTTTCATCAAATGCATTAGAGTCTGGAATCTTCCATCTCTCCCTAGCATGGCCCAAAACCGGTCAGTCTTTGCTTCCTGAGGAAGATCTTCAGTGCCAAGCACTTGGTAGTCCATTACTTCTTCCTGGAGGCTATCCAGGTCCAATCGCAGCTGCGGCTTGGAACTTACAAGCTGTTATGAGAGTAGCGTATGTGTGTGTGTGGCCCTTTAATAGGTGAGCATGTGAGGTGAGTGACGTCAGTGAGTGTGTGGGCGAGAGAAGAGAGGGAGCGGTAGCGTGAGTGCGGGCGGGACTAGTTTGTTTTGTGTTGGATTGGCTGTGTGCAAGCAATCAATAAAGCAAGATTTGCAACTAATCGCCGTACTCAGGCAGGAAAGGTGCAACAAAGCGTATTTCTTCATCTTACTCGGCGTCGGCGTCGCCATGGCTGTATCTTCCTCGTTCTTCTGCTTCGTCTCCTTGTTGTGTGCGCAGTTGTGCACTGCACTCTCTAAAAGCCGTATATGTTATTGATGTTATAGATGGCAGTATTGTCCTGTTTAAGAGTGTCACAACATTGCTGTTTACGGCAGACGAACTGCTTTACGGTAGACAAAAACGTGACTGCTTTTGTTGTGTGTTGTTGCCGCGCTGGGAGGACGTTAATGAAACTGTCTAACAATAAACCCACATAAGAAACCAAGAACTCGCCCTCCATCATTCTACAGTTATAATGTGTTTGGGAAGGCACGCTGTTTATATTGTGGGAAAGCGGACTCAGGTCCGGACTCAGGTCCGCCTGAATTTCGGGAGATTTTCGGGAGACAATTTGTCCCGGGAGGTTTTCGGGAGAGGCGCTGAATTTCGGGAGTCTCCCGGAAAATCCGGGAGGGTTGGCAAGTATGATTATATTGGGTTCATGGTGAAATGATAAGTGTGACCAGTAGATAGCAGTCAAACATAAGAGATACGCCAGTAAACAACAGCAACACTTTAAATATTCCATTGAGAATATAGAACATTACACACGGCGCTCAAAAATCTGTCAAAATGTTTTTAGTACGACTTCGGTAAGCTATGAAGCCGCACCGCTTGATGGATTGTCGGCGCATTAAACATACGAGTATTATTATGGTGTGTGTAAAAGGACCGCAAAATGGCACCTATTAGCAGACATATTACCTGGCATTTTGTTTTGCAATATTATGCCGTACCAACTTTTCTTAGCTTCTAGTACCTGCTGATGTGTATTTGGGATCTGCATGAGTCCTGAAAATCCGCCATTGTAGTCTGTGCCGACACCGTAGTCATAGGCGTCTTATTTTTCTCTATCTTCTTGTTATGGGACATTCATCCTCCGCGGTTGCCATTTCTAATATAAAGTAGCGTAAAGTTCTTACTTATATCTGTCAGTAAACTCGCCATGAAAGCACTAAAACATACCGGTGTAGTGAGTGTAAATTATTCACCCAAGGAACTTGAGTTATTAGAGAGTTTTTGTCGGACGGTTTTTCACGGGACACATTTCGGGCCTTGTTGTTGCACTAGTGAGCCACGGATGAGACAATATAGAGTGATAAGCAAATTTTATTTTCACTTGTATACAAAACATTCTAACTTGGATTGCTTCCCTGGCTTCGAGACTCTCCTGAAGGACAGTGCAGCGAAGACACAACAAACCCCCTTCTTGTCTCTCATGGACACACACCTGTTGTTGTTGACTTTGGACTAGCGACTGCACGACACCATGGCCGCGGAACAGAGACACACTGCAGGCTTACACACAAACATGCATCTACAAAAATATACGCCACACACATACATAGCCCCCCGCCCCCCAATCCAACCCCCTCTATGCAAATCCCATAGGGGTGATGAAAGGATGGTCAGCGCCTGAGAGCTGCAACCCACCACCATGACCCCGCACTCCCTTCCCTCTGTTGCTAGATATCTCAATATGTACGTTGTAATATGTATATGTTCTTTGCTATGGAGGTTTGTTCCCACTCCAGACTTGGCCCCCTTAGGAGCCCAGTCGAGATTATATTTTTTTTACTCATCCTACCCCAGCGTTTTACCTTTTCCCCCATCTTTTACGGGGCGCCTTGTGGCGACCCATCAGCGTTCCTGTTCTGTAACCCTGTACACTGTTTGTTTGTCTAATCTTGAACGGGTTTGGGCTGAAAACAAAGTTTTACTGTACTTGTGCAATGACAATAAATACCTATCCTATCCCTATGCTGCAGATTATCCGGTGCGCCTTTTGTTAAAAAAAAAAAGACCTGACTAGACCCGCTCATCGGCAGTGCGCCTTATAATCCGGTGCGCCCTATGGTCCGAAAAATATGGAATTACAAACATGGCATTCTGAATGTTTTAACATTACATGTACATGTGTGGCTTTAAATCTGACTATTAACTGCAACTGAAAAGTAGGGTGGAAGCTTGGACAGAGAAGCCATTGCAAAGACAGTGTAAAAATTTCAACACTGACTCCAAATAAACACATTTTTTTTCTCTCTGGAGGCTTCATGAAGCGTTCCTTGTATGTCAGAGTTCCTGGAGTGTAGCCTCCTGTGCTTGGAGGGGTTAGAGATGCCACACACAGAGAGAGCAATGTCGCTCACTTTGCATGTTTTCTGGCCAATTTCCTCTCTCGTCATGTTCCACTCCATAGGCATTCCTCTGAAAAAAAAAAAAAACATTTAGCAGAAGAACATTACCTTTTTAAGTCTCTCTCCCTTCAACCGCATCAGTGTAAAATAAGCATCAGGAGTTGCAGTGAAAGCAGGCGTACAAATCGTGTACTGTGCATCTCACTGAATGGTTTGCATGAATAATCTGCTCCAAGAAGTCGGAGGAAGACCAAACCAAAGCAATTTTTCCCATAAGGAATAGATTAATGATCCGTTATACCAAAAAATACCAACACAAAACACTTTTTATAAAGAAAAATGTTGGCTGGGCATGCAGAACATGAAATGAATGAATGGATTAATAAACATTTTGTTGTGTTTGCAGAGGGGAGATGACGGCTCAGACACCAGGGGGCAGTAATTTTCAATAATTTATTATATATATATATATATATATATAGTTAATATATATATAATAATAATAAACAATACTAACTAATAAACTGGTTAAGAGGGGAGGAGTATATTTACAGCTAGAATTCAGCAAGTCAAGTATTTCATATATATAAGAAATACTTGACTTTCAGTGAATTCTAGCTACATATATATATATTTATTTTGTTATATATATATATATATATATATATATATATATAACAAAATAAATATATATATATGTAGCTAGAATTCACTGAAAGTCAAGTATTTCTTATATATATATATATATATATATATATATATATATATATATATATATATATATATATATATATATATATATATATATATATATATATATATATATATATATATATATTAGAGATGCGCGGTTTGCGGGCACAACCGCGGAGTCCGCGGATTATCCGCGGATCAGGCGGATGAAATTTAAAAAAATTAGATTTTATCCGCGGGTCGGGTCGGGTCGGGTCTGGCGGTTGAAATAAAAAAAACATTGATTTTAAATAGATTCAGGCGGGTGGCAGTTAAACCAATTGGGAAATATATATACATAGTTAAATGTTGTTACCCACATACGAAAAACGAGCAGGCACCTGCAGCATATGCCACAACAGAAGAAAAAAAAAAAAGAGAGATGGACACTTTTACGGAGCGGAGAAGGCCCCCGACGCCTCGCCGGGGTCTGGGACCGAGGCCCCTTCCCCCGAGAGGGCCCCACCGGGAGCCGTAGCTGAGGCGATCCGCGAGAAGGGCCCGACGCACGTCCAGGGTCACCACCGCGCCCACCGCACCGACACCCTGCCTCGTCCGCCTTCGCCGCGGCCGGCGTCACGCGCAGCAGGTAAGCAGCTTACCTGCCCGCCACCCCCATGGCTGGGGGCTCGTAACAGGGGTCACTCCGCGCGCTCCGCCCGCGCAGCTTACCTGCCCGCCACCCCTGTTGCCGGGGGGCGCGTAACAGGGGTCACTCCGCGCGCAGTGCGCTCACGAAAGGGGTGGGGCTCACCCTGGTTGATATAGACAGCAGGACGGTGGCCATGGAAGTCGGAACCCGCTAAGGAGTGTGTAACAACCCACCTGCCGAATCAACTAGCCCTGAAAATGGATGGCACTGGAGCGTCGGGCCATATACCCGGCCGTCGCCTGCAGCGAGACGCGCTTGGAGGTGGGCTCAGCGCGGCTCCCATATGATTGCGCACTGGTGTGCGTCTGGGTCGTGACAGCGTGGCACGCGAATGTCTGTGCTGCTTTGGATCAGTCTCCTTTCTTTAACAGGCAAAAGCTTTATAACCTCACTAATGCCTTGCATCGTCTATATTAGATATATAACAACGGGCGGGTGCGGGTGAATGGCGGGCGGATGCGGTTCTGATCAAATGTTAGATCGGGTGGATTGCGGATGGTTGACGACTTTCTGATGCGGTTGCGGATGAAATAATTGCCTATCCGCGCATCTCTAATATATATATATGTAAGTGTGGGAAAAAAAATCACAAGACTACTTCATCTCTACAGGCCTGTTTCATGAGGGGTTCCCTCCAAAACCAGATGGAACAATCACAAGGCTTCTTTCAGGAACCAAAACCTGCGGAATACCACAGAACTCAGCAAACACATTTGGGACCTCAAAGACAATAATGTTGAATATTCAATAACATGGCAAATTCTTGCATCCAGCACACCTTACAATAGTGGTAATAAAAGATGCAACCTATGCTTGAAAGAGAAACTGTTTATTATATACCGTCCAGACCTGTCATCCCTCAACAAGCGCAGCGAAATTGTATCAGCATGCCGCCACAGACGGAAACACCTCCTAGGTAACACATGAGCCAATCACCACGCCCCTACGCCAGCCTGTACCTACCCACTCTGTGCCCTATATAAACCATGGTATGTGAATGCTCCCATTAAAATCTCCTGATGATTGAGGGAACCCCCCCTCATGAAACAGGCCTGTAGAGATGAAATAGTCTTGTGATTTTTTTCCCACACATACATATATATATATATATATATATATATATATGTATGTGTGGGAAAAAAATCACAAGACTATTTCATCTCTATTTCATCTCTATTTCAGATGAAATAGTCTTGTGATTTTTTTCCCACACATACATATATTGCGCTCTACTACGGTATCGAGCACTATTTTTTGGATAACCTTATTAAGACATATATATATATATATATATATATATATATATATATATATATATATATATATTTATATATATATATATATATAAGAAATACTTGACTTTCAGTGAATTCTAGCTATATATATATATTTTATATATATATATATATATATATATATATATATATATATATATATATATATATATATATATATATATATATATATATATAAATAAGAGAAATACTTGACTTTCAGTGAATTCTAGCTATATATATTTATTTTATTATATATATATATATATATATATATATATATATATATATATATATATATATATATATATATATATATATATATATGAATAAGAGAAATACTTGAATTTCAGTGTTCATTTATTTACACATATACACACACATAACACTCATCTACTCATTGTTGAGTTAAGGGTTGAATTGTCCATCGTTGTTCTATTCTCTGTCACTATTTTTCTGACCATGCTGAACACCCTCTCTGATGATGCATTCTGCTCCGTCTCCTTGTTGTGTGCGCAGTTGTGCACCGCACTCTCCAAAAGCCCTAGACGTTATTGTCACATACGCATGCACAGTAGATGGCAGTATTGTCCTGTTTAAGAGTGTCACAACATTGCTGTTTACGGCAGACGGACTGCTTTACGGTAGACGAAAACGTGACCGCTGTTGTTGTGTGTTGTTGCCGCGCTGGGAGGATAATAAACCCACATAAGAAACCAAGAACTCGCCCTCGATCATTCTACAGTTATAACATCATTGGGCAGGTCACGCTGTTTATATTGTGGGAAAGCGGACTCAGGTCCGCATGGAGCTGGAAGGGGAGAAAATTTGTCCCGGGATGGTTGGCAAGTATGTAATACGTGAACCGATTTTCCATGTCAACAAAAATGTGCTCGTTCGTTTTTTTTTTCCCGCCTTACAGAGCTCATTTAAACATGCAGATGGTGAGAGCATCTGTTCCGGCCACAAGCCCTTGTTGAGAAGGATCCGCACTTAGTCAGCGCTACAACCTCTTGACTATAACCGTGGGGCAATTTCATGCCCTCTTCTCTCAATTGCTTGGGTCATTCTCAAAGTGAGTCCCTGAAGAGGGCGATGCGTGCGCCGAGATCTCAGCTCTTTGCCCCCCAGGGCGTCGTTACTACACATGCACAACGACTACTGTCAGGCATACTCAAAACAAACCGTGATGATGTTGCATTATTAGTGGCATCAGGAGTTGCGCGTCCACAACGGAAAGATCCGTTTCTTTTAGCGCATGTGGGGGAAATAGCTCAGTGGTACAAAAAAAATCTGCCAACTCTACTGGCCTCAATTGAATGTTATAATCCTCCACCTACCCCCGTGTTGCAATTGCCGCGGGCTGTGGCAGACACCGTGTACTTCAACTGCAGATCAAAGTATCAACCCGCCCGCCTTCCCTGGTTCTGTAGAAAAAAAATATACAAATAAAATGAGTCTAAACCCACAACACACTCGGTATTATGACGCCGCTTAAAATGAAGAGCACACTTTCCTTCACGTGTTTACACAGACTCTAAGTGTGCGGTCCCACTAATGAATAATTAATGCATTAGCGGTAGTAAGCCGCTAATATATTCATTCAGTAATTTGTTGACTCGCTGATTATCACCCAAGTGAGAAAATATATTAACTGTGCCAATATGGACGCCATTGAAAAAAGGCTGCCCTTGCAAATTTGTACAAGAGGTCCCAATGGCAAGAAAAATAAGTGCGGTGTTCTGGTGGAGATTCGTCCGGTGAGCTGGAACCTTTTTATACATACACCAAAATGTATTTGGCCACTCATCCAAATGATGAGAATCAGGTGCATTGCAAAATGAATGCCCCTCAGATTCTGCTGTTTTTGTGTATGCATATTAAATATTTTTTTTCCCAATATTATGCAAATCCAACTTTTCTTCATTTCTTCTGGTACCTGCTGATCTGTATTTGGGATCTGCATAAGTCCTGAAACTTTGCGCGGGTCCGCCTTTGTTGTCCGTGGCGAAGCCGTAGTCGATAAGCTTCTTCTTTTTCTCTATCATCTTGTTCTGGGACATTCATCCTCCGCTGGTGTCATGTCTGTGTAATCATGTTTTGTTTTGTTTTGTTTAGTTATTGGACTCTTTAGTTTCTGGCTTTTCAATCCCTTGTCTTGTTTCCATGATTACCCATTAGTTTCACCTGTTCCACGTTTGGACTCATTGTGCACTCTTGTTTGTCACCATAGCAACCCATTAGTTTTCACCTGAAAGTTTGTGCGGGTACGCCTTTGTAGTCCATGGCAACGCCGTAGTCGATAAGCTTCTTCTTTTTCTCTATCATCTTGTTATGGGACATTCATCCTCCGCTGTTGCCATTTCTAATATAAAGTAGTGTAAAGTTCTTACTTATATCTGTCAGTAAACTCACCATGAAAGCGCTAAAACATACCGGTGTAGTGAGTTTACATTATTCACCCAAGGAACTTTAGTTAGTAGAGAGTTCCAGCCAGATGGCACTTTGAGTGTTGAATATTTTAAAATGTGCTTATTGGCAATTCCGACTTCGACCACAGCATCGGTTGCTATGTAGAGTGGCGCTTTCCATCATTTTCAGCAGACTGCATTGCAAAATGAATAACCCCCCCCCCCCACCTTGCTCCTCAGATTCTGCTGTTTTTGTATGCATATTAAATATTTTTTTTCCCAATATTATGCAAATCCAACTTTTCTTCATTTCTTCTGGTACCTGCTGATCTGTATTTGGGATCTGCATAAGTCCTGAAAATTTGGGCGGGTCCGCCTTACTAGTCCGTGGCAACGCCGTAGTCGATAAGCTTCTTCTTTTTCTCTATCATCTTGTTATGGGACATTCATCCTCCGCTGGTGTCATGTCTGTGTAATCATGTTTTGTTTTGTTTAGTTATTGGACTCTTTAGTTTCTGGCTTTTCAATCCCTTGTCTTGTTTCCATGATTACCCATTAGTTTCACCTGTTCCACGTTTGGACTCATTGTGCACTCTTGTTTGTCACCATAGCAACCCATTAGTTTTCACCTGAAAATTTGTGCGGGTACGCCTTTGTAGTCCGTGGCGACGCCGTAGTCGATAAGCTTCTTCTTTTTCTCTATCATCTTGTTATGGGACATTCATCCTCCGCTGTTGCCATTTCTAATATAAAGTAGTGTAAAGTTCTTTCTTATATCCGTCAGTAAACTCGCCATGAAAGTGCTAAAACATACCGGTGTAGTGAGTATACATTATTCACCCAAATAACTTTAGTTATTAGAGAGTTCCAGCCAGATGGCATTTTGAGTGTTGAATATTTTAAAATGTGCTTATTGGCAATTCTGACTTTGACCACAACATCGGTTGCTATGTAGAGTGGCGCTTTCCATGATTTTCAGCAGACTGCATTGCAAAATGAATGCCCCTCAGATTCTGTTGTTTTTGTATGCATATGAAATATATTTTCGCAATATTGTGCAAATGCAACTTTTCTTCATTTCTTCTGGTACCTGCTGATCTGTATTTGGGATCTGCATAAGTCCTGAAAATTTGGGCGGGTCCGCCTTACTAGTCCGTGGCAACGCCGTAGTCGATAAGCTTCTTCTTTTTCTCTATCTTCTTGTTATGGGACATTCATCCTCCACTTTTGCCATTTCTAATATAAAGTAGTGTAAAGTTCTTACTTATATCTGTCAGTAAACTCGCCATGAAAGCGCTAAAACATACCGGTGTAGTGAGTTTACATTATTCACCCAAGGAACTTTAGTTATTAGAGAGTTCCAGCCAGATGGCACTTTGAGTGTTGAATATTTTTAAAATGGGCTTATTGGCAATTCCAACTTTGACCACAACATCGGTTGCTATGGAGAGTGCCGCTTTCCATCATTTTCAGCAGACTGCATTGCAAAATTAATAACACCCCCACTTTGCTCCTAAGATTCTGCTTGTTTTTGTCTGCATATGATTTTTTATTTTTTTTGCCCGGATGTTAAAAGAATGACAAGGAGATGCTTGATCAACAACAGCACACTAAGTGGTTCTCTACCATTGTATCTCCGACTGTTTTCCCAAGGTCGCCAGTCACGACGCATTTGCAGACTCTCAAAGTGTGGGAAAATACAACTCTTCAAGCAGCAATGAATGAAGGCAGATATTTTCAAAAATGTGCATTTCCAACACACCGGTGTGAAAAAAAAAAAGGTAAATAATACATCAGTATATTAAAAATCTATGTCCAATTACACCGAGTTCAGGAAACAACATGAATGTTTTGTTAATTGAGCGTGTTATAAGGCGCTAGTGAACGGGGCGCGGGGATAATTAATCCCGTTGAAAATGTGCTTTGAATTTTGGCCTCCAGTGCGATTAAATTTGACACCCCTGGTTTAGAGTCTCCAATTAACCCGACGTGCATGTCTTTGGAATGTGGGAGGGAAAACGGAGTACCGGCAGAGAATGCACGCGGGCATGCGGAGAGAAGGCAAACTCCACACAGGGATGCCCAAATAGAGAGTTTGTGCAGCCAATAAGCTAATCACAATACCACCGTGCAGCTGCACAATCAACCAGAAGGTGAAATGGTGAGACATAACACATTAAACACTCGAAGCTTAAATAAGCCTATAGAATGTACACTGTTATATGCTGGTTGGAAAAAAATACAAATATATTCGAAAAACAACACCAATGAAGTTGGCACGTTGTGTAAATGGTAAATAAAAACATAATTCAATGATTTGCAAATCCTTTTTAACTTATATTCAATTGAATCGACTGCAAAGACAAGATATTTAATGTTCGAACTAAGAAACTTAATATTTTTTGCAAACAATCATTAACTTTGAATTTAATGGCAGCAACACATTGCAAAAAAGTTGCCATTTTCACCACTGTGTTACATGGCCTTTCCTTTTAACAACACTCAGTAAACAGGCAGGCCAGTCTAGTACCCACACTCTTTTACAATGAAGCCATGCTGTTGTAACATGTGGCTTGGCATTGTTTTGCTGAAATAAGCAGGGGCGTCCATGATAATGTTGCTTGGATGGCAACATAAATTGCTCCAAAACCTGTATGTACCTTTCAGCATTAATGGTGCCTTCACAGATGTGTAAGTTACCCATGTCTTGGGCACTAATACACCCCCATACCATCACAGATGCTGCCTTTTACACTTTGCGCCTATAACAATACGGATGGTTCTTTTCCTCTTTGGTCTGGCCGACACGACGTCCACAGTTTCCAAAAACAATTTAAAATGTGGAGTCGTCAGACCACAGAAGATTTTTCCACTTTGCAACAGTCCATCTTAGATGTGCTCGGGCCCAGCGAAGCCGGCGGCGTTTCTGGGTGTTGTTGATAAATGGTTTTCGCTTTGCGTAGTAGAGTTTTAACTTGCACTTACACAAACTGTAGTTACTGACAGTGGTTTTCTGAAGTGTTCCTGAGCCCATGTGGTGATATCCTTTACACACCGATGCCGCTTTTTGATGCAGTACCACCTGAGGGATCGAGGGTCTGTAATATCATCTTACGTGTCGTGATTTCTCCAGACTCTCTGAACCTTTTGATGATATTACGGACCGTAGATGGTGAAATCCCTAAATTCCTTGCAATAGCTGGTTGAGAAATGTTGTTCTTAAACTGTTCAACAATTTGCTCACGCATTTGTTGACAAAGTGGTGACCCTCGCCCCCGTCCTTGTTTGTGAATGACTGAGCATTTCATGGAAGATGCTTTTATACCCAATCATTGCACCCACCTGTTCCCACAATTAGCTTGTTCACCTGTGGAATGTTCCAAATAAGTGTTTGATGAACATTCCTCAACTTTTTCAGTCTTTTTTGCCACTTGTGCCTGCTTTTTGAAACATGTTGCAGGCATCGACTTTGCAATTGAGCTAATATTTGCAAAAAATAACAACGTTTTCCAGTTTGAACGTTAAATATCTTGTCTTTGCAGTCTATACAATTGAATATAAGTTGAAAAGGATTTGCAAATCATTGTATTCTGTTTTTATTTACCATTTACACAACGTGCCAACTTCACTGGTTTTGGGGTTTTGTATCCTGCTACTGGTCTACACTATTACAATTTTCCAGTGAGAAACCATAACCATTTTAAAGTGATAAGTGGTGATGAAACAATTTGCTGTGCGGGGGACCAAAATTCCTGGTTTCCTCATCTGCTTTGCACTTTTAGTCCCCACCGAGTGCGAAGAGGCCGACTGATTTCAAAATAAGAGAAAAAAAAACGAAGCCTGCATAAAACCAGAGGGAACGACAAGAGCACCATGCAGTTCTATTCATGTCGTCACCAGGTCGCATACTTGCCAACCTTGAGACCTCCGATTTCGGGAGGTGGGGGTGGGGGGCGTAGTCGGGGTGTGGCGGGGCGTGGTTAGGGGCGTGGCTAAGAGGGGATGAGTATATTTACAGCTAGAATTCACCAAGTCAAGTATTTCATATATATATATATATATATATATATATATATATATATATATATATATATATATATATATATATATATAAGAAATACTTGACTTTCAGTGAGTTCTAGCTATATATATATTTTTATTTTATTATATATATATATAATATATATAAATAAAAGAAATACTTGCATTTCAGTGTTCATTTATTTACACATATACACACACATAACACTCATCCACTCATTGTTGAGTTAAGGGTTGAATTGTCCATCCTTGTTCTATTCTCTGTCACTATTTTTCTAACCATGCTGAACACCCTTTTCGCAGGTACCCAGAAAGGTTTCGAGTACCACCAAAAAAACTGAATCTCTGAAGACGGTATAAAAAATCTGTGTTAAAGGTGTACAAATACTGTTTGTATAATAAGCATGTTATTGTTTACAAATGAGGGTTAATGTTATAATGTGTTTGGGCAGGCACACTGTTTATATTGTGGGAAAGCAGACGTGAATGACAGGCTGTTGACACGTCACTCAGGTCCGCATGGAGCTGGAGGGGGCGTGTCTTCCAGCTCCGCCTGAGTTTCGGGAGAACATTTGTCCCGGGAGGTTTTCAGGAGAGGCCCAAGTATGCCAGGTCGACGGATTAGAAATCCCAAATGGGGGGGCGCTCCTATTGCACTAAAGCATCTTAAACAATGACCAGTCTGCTCTGAATTAAAGTCATTAAATGTGCTGCTCTTACTGCAGCTTAAATGACTTCATGGACCTTTAACTAGGAAACAAGCTCCTGCACAAATTGCTCTTAATTGCTCCATTTTTCTCTGTAAGAGGCACCTTAGAAAACGTTAGCTTTTTTTAAACAGTTTTGCAGTTTTGTGATTCATAGCCTATTATGTAGACCGTCTTACACTTGGTGTACCTAATTACCATGGACGTTAACACATCATTCATTCATTAAAAGATCATTTTAAAACATTTGAAATATTCTCTGCTTTTATAGTCTCTCGGATAAGTAAGTACACCGCTCACATTTTTAAAACCTTCAGCTTGCTTCAGAATGTCATGGTGCATATTGTAATACTCTTTTGGACCACAGTTCTACAGACAATATCTCTACCGTTACCATGCTCGGTTGTCGGCGAGACACAGTTATCTTGCTACTCACTTTTGTTTCCAGCTATTTCGACAATAATGACTGTCCGATGAGTCATTTATTCAATGGATTGCGTGATGTAGACCAGCGTTTTTCAACCAGTGAGAGAGTGAGAGATTATGTTTCACCTATTTGGGTTAAAAATATTTTTTGCAAACCAGTATTTATAATCTGCAAATAATGTGCCGTTGTTGAGTGTCGGTGCTGTCTAGGGCTCGGCAGAGTAACCGTGTAATACTCTTCCATATCAGTAGGTGGCAGCAGGTAGCTAATTGCTTTGTAGATGTTGGGAACACGTCGTGTGAAAGGACAATGGTTTGTCGTGATCCATACTTGCCAACCCTCCCGAAATTCAGCGCCTCTCCCGAAAAACTCCCGGGACAAATATTCTCCCGAAAATCTCCCGATTTTCAGCCGGAGCTGGAGGCCACGCCCCCTCCAGCTCCATGAGGACCTGAGTGAGGACAGCCTTTTTTTCACGACGGGAGGACAACAGGGTGACAAGAACTAAATCATCCAGACTAGAGACAAATTGTATTATTATGTTTATCTTACCTAAAAATAAATATATTTATTAATTAAAAAAAAAAAAAAACTAAATAAATTTTTACTATATTTTGCTAAAAACATCAAAATTAATTGTATTTTTATTTTTATTTTTTCTGACTCCTTATTACATCCAGCCATAGAATTATACATTAAAATAAACATATTTGAAATAATTAATTTTAAATTATCATGATAATTCATTTAAAATGACCATATTTAATTATTAAAATAATTGCTTGTTTATCAACAACTTTAACATTTTATTCATTACACTTTGAAGCTCTCAGAAGCCAAGTTATGTTATATTCCTTAATATTTATTTATGCAAGTTTGAAGTATCAATTATCTAAACACAGTTTTGTTTGCATATTTTCAGGATGTAGATATATATATATATATATATATATATATGTATGTGTGGGAAAAAAATCACAAGACTATTTCATCTCTACAGGCCTGTTTCATGAGGGGGGGTACCCTCAATCATCAGGAGATTTTAATGGGAGCATTCGCATACCATGGTTTATATAGGGCACAGAGTGGGTGGGTACAGGCTGGCCTAGGGGCGTGGTGATTGGCTCATGTGTTACCTAGGAGGTGTTTCCGTCTATGGCGGCATGTTGTTACAATTTCGCTGCGCTTGTTGAGGGATGACAGGTCTGGACGGTAAATAATAAACAGTTTCTCTTTCAAGCATAGGTTGCATCTTCTATTACCACTATTATAAGGTGTGCTGGATGCAAGAATTTGCCATGTTATTGAATATTCAACATTATTGTCTTTGAGGTCCCAAATGTGTTTGCTGAGTTCTGTGGTATTTCGCAGGTTTTTGTTCCTGAAAGAAGCCTTGTGATTGTTCCATCTGGTTTTGAATTCTCCCTCGGTTAATCCTACATATGTGTCGGATGTGTTAATGTCCTTGCGTATTACCTTAGATTGATAGACAACTGATGTTTGTAAGCACCCCCCGTTGAGGGGGCAATCAGGTTTCTTTCGACAGTTACATGCTTTATTGGTTTTGGAGTCGCTCTGTCTGGGGGTCGACGGCTCATTTGCAATTGTATCTACATATATATATATATATATATATATATATATATATATATATATATATATATATATATATATATATATATATATATATATATATATATATATTTATATATATATGTATTTAATACTTGACTTGGTGAATTCTAGCTGTCAATATACTCCTCCCCTCTTAACCACGCCCCCAACCACGCCCCCCACCCTCACCCCCCACCTCCCGAAATCGGAGGTCTCAAGGTTGGCAAGTATGTCGTGATCACAATATGCAGGCGACAGCGGGAGGCAGCGTGCAGGTAAAAAAGGTATCCAATGCTTAAACCAAAAATAAACACAAGGTGAGTGCCCCTAAGAAAAAGCATTAAAGCTTAGCCATGGCTATGTAGAACGAAACTAAAAACTGAACTGGCTACAAAGTAAGCAAAAACAGAATGCTGGACGACAGCAAAAACTTACAGCGTGCGGAGCGGAGACGGCGTCCACAAAGTACATCCGTACATGACAGGACAACAATGTCCACACCAGAAAAAGATAGCGACAACTTAAATATTCTTGATTGCGAAAACAAAGTAGGTGCAGGGAATACCGCTCAAAGGAAGACATGAAACTGCTACAGGAAAAACCACCAAAATAGGAGCACAAGACAAGAAGTAAAACACTACACACAGGAAAACAGCAAAAAAAAGTCCAAATAAGTCTGGGTTTTATGTGACAGGTGGTGACAGTACACCTACTTTGAGACAAGAGCTATATTGATGCATGCTTTGTTATGGTTTAAAGTCATATCCAACAATTGCGACAACAACTTTTTACTGTCAACTTAGTTTTGTTTTTTAATGATTTCTGCTGGTGGTGTGCCTTCGCATTTTTACAATGAAAAAAATGCGCCTTGGCTCAGAATTGGAAAACACTGATGGAGACGATATAGGGCGTAAATTATATACAAAAAACAAAACCAGTGAAGTTGGCACGTTGTGTAAATGGTAAATAAAAACAGAATTCAGAGAAACTTAACTTTTTTTTCTGCAAATAATCATAAACTTAGAATTTAATGGCAGCAACAAATTGCAAAAAAGTTGGCACAGGGGCATTTTTACCACTGTGTTACATGGCCTTTCCTTTTAACAACACTCAGTAAATGTTTGGGAACTGAGGAGACACATTTTTGAAGCTTTTTAGGTGTCAAGACTTGGACTACGGCGTGGTTTGTTCTCCCGTGGTGCAAATGAACATTTGGACCAGACATGGCGTGAAGGTGAAGACATATTTAATTTTAACACTCAAAAAAAAAAGAAACAAACAAAAGGCGCTCACAGTGGAGGTACAAAACTTGGCTATAAACGCAAAACTTGCACAAAGGCAGAAACTGTGAACAATTAAACAAAAACACTAACTGTGGCATTAATAAACAAAAAAAAACTTACTTGGCATGGACTATGAAGTGCGCAGAGGTAAGAGTGTGACAGGGGTATGAACCCGGATGTCGCCAGAACGACAAACTGAAAACAATGAACTTAAATACTAGTGACATGATTAGTGAAAACAGGTGCGTGACTCAAAACGTGAAACAGGTGCGTGACATGACAGGTGAAAACTAATGGTTGCTATGGTGACAAACAAGAGTGCACAATGAGTCCAAACGTGGAACAGGTGAAACTAATGGGTAACTATGGAAACAAGACAAGGGAGTGAAAAGCCAGAAACTAAAGAGTCCAATAACTAAACAAAACAAAACATGACTAATACAAAACATGGTCACACAGACATGACATTAGGTGGAATTATTTCCCATTCTTGCTTGATGTACAGCTTAAGTTGTTCAACAGTCCGGGGGTCTCCGTTGTGCTATTTTAGGTCTTCGGATTGCGCCACACATTTTCAATGGGAGACAGGTCTGGACTACAGGCAGGCCACGTGGCTTGGCATTGTCTTGCTGAAATAAGCAGGGGCGTCCATGATTACGTTGCTTGGATGGCAACATATCTTGCTCCAAAACCTGTATGTACCTTTCGGCATTAATGGTGCCTTCACAGATGTGTAAGTTACCCTTGTCTTGGGCACTAATACACCCCCATACCATCACAGATGCTGGCTTTTGAACTTTGCGCCTATAACAATCCGGATGGTTATTTTCCTCTTTGGTCCGGAGGACACGACGTCCACGCTTTCCAAAAACAATTTGAAATGTGGACTCGTCAGACCACAGAACACTTTTCCACTTTGCAACAGTCCATCTTAGATGAGCGCGGACCCAGCGAAGCCGGGCGGCGTTTCTGGGTGTTGTTGATAAATGGCTTTCGCTTTGCATAGTAGAGTTTTAACTTGCACTTACAGATGGTAAGTTAAGATGGTTACTGACAGTGGTTTTCTGAAGTGTTCCTGAGCCCATGTGGTGATATCCCTTACACACTGATGTCGCTTTTTGATGCGGTACCGCCTGACGGATCGAAGGTCCGTAATATCATCGCTTACGTGCAGTGATTTCTCCAGATTCTCTGAACCTTTTGATAATATTACAGACGGTAGATGGTGGAATCCCTAAATTCCTTGCAATAGCTCGTTGAGAAATGTTGTTCTTAAACTGTTCGACAATTTGCTCACGCATTTGTTGACAAAGTGGTGACCCTCACCCCGTCCTTGTTTGTGAATGACTGAGCATTTCACGGAAGCTGCTTTTATACCCAATCATGGCACCCACCTGTTCCCAATTAGCCTGTTCACCTGTGGGATGTTCCAAATAAGTGTTTGATGAGCATTACTCAACTTTCCCAGTCGTTTTTGCCACCTGTGCCAGCTTTTTTGAAACATGTTGCAGTTTCAACATGAAATATCTTGTCTTTGCAGTCTATTCAATTGAATATAAGTTGAAAAGGTTTTGCAAATCATTGAATTCTGTTTTTATTTACCATTTACACAACGTGCCAACTTCACTGGGTTTGGGTTTAACAGTATCATTTGCATTCAGTTAAATGTCTCATGCCCCCTGTTATTTATCCAAGCATGACACTTCAAATAGAAGCTGACTTAATGTGCTGTGTTGCATCTTGAGGCAAGTGTCAGCAGTCACTCCGATGGGAAAAAACAACAACTCTGCTGCAGCTCGTTGGCGTTTCGTCAACATTAAGTTTGGCTAAATCAGAAAGTGCTCACCATAGTTCATCTTGAATATTTTGAATTTAGTTATGATTATTTGTTCGATGCTGCAGAATGCACAACCAGAACTGAAAAACACTGAAGAATTAGTCAAGCAATAAACACGTTTAAAGTTAAAAATGCACATTTTGGTGTGCCAGAAAAAAATATTTTGACTAGGATAGAATAGGATAGGACTTTATTGTCATTGCACAAGTACAACAAAACTATGTTTTCAGCACAAACCCGTTCAAGATTGGACAAACAAACAGTGTACAGGGTTACAGAACAGGAGCGCTGATGGGTCGCCACAAGGCGCCCCGTAAAAGATAAGAAAAAGGTAAAACGCTGGGGAAGAAGCTCTCTGATTAGTGGTCGACAACAGGTAAAGCGTGCCGATCGCTAACCAGAGGCAGGTGAACCCAATGAATCCCCATGGAAACTAAAACAAACCCAGAGGTTCACAAACTACTACTTACATATAAAATACTACACGGTCTAGCTCCATCCTATCTTGCTGATTGTATAGTACCATATGTCCCGGCAAGAAATCTGCGTTCAAAGAACTCCGGCTTATTAGTGATTCCCAGAGCCCAAAAAAAGTCTGCGGTCTATAGAGCGTTTTCTATTGGGGCTCCAGTACTATGGAATGTTCTAGCAGTAACAGTTAGAGATGCTACCTCAGTAGAAGCATTTAAGTCCCATCTTAAAACTCACTATTATGTTAGATCCACTATGGACTGGACTCTCACACTATTATGTTAGATCCACTATGGACTGGACTCTCACTATCATGTTCGATCTACTATGGACTGGACTCTCACTATTATGTTAGATCCACTATGGACTGGACTCTCACACTATTATGTTAGACCCTCGATGGACTGGACTCTCACTATTATGTTAGATCCACTATGGACTGGACTCTCACTACCATGTTAGATCTACTATGGACTGGACTCTCACTATTATGTTAGATCCACTATGGACTGGACTCTCACACTATTATGTTAGATCCACTATAGACTGGACTCTCACTATCATGTTAGATCTACTATGGACTGGACTCTCACCTAATGTTAGATCTACTATGGACTGGACTCTCATTATTATGTTAGATCCACTATGGACTGGACTCTCACTATTATGTTAGATCCACTATGGACTGGACTCTCACTATCATGTTAGATCTACTATGGACTGGACTCCCACTATTATGTTAAATCCACTATGGACTGGTCTCTCACACTATTATATTAGATCCACTATGGACTGGACTCTCACTATCATGTTAGATCTACTATGGACTGGAATCTCACAATTATGTTAGATGCACTATGGACTGGACTCTCACACTATTAGGTTGGATCCACTATGGACTGGACTCTCACTATTATGTTAGATCCACTATGGACTGGATCTCACTATTATGTTAGATCCACTATGGACTGGACTCTCACACTATTATATTAGATCCACTATGGACTGGACTCCCACTATTATGTTAGATCCACTATGGACTGGACTCTCACACTATTATGTTAGATCCACTATGGACTGGACTCTCACTATTATGTTAGATCCACTATGGACTGGACTCTCACTATCATGTTAGATCCACTATGGACTGGACTCTCACTATCATATTAGATCTACTATGGACTGGACTCTCACACTATTATGTTAGATCCACTATGGACTGGACTCTCACTATTATGTTGGATCCACTATGGACTGGACTCTCACTATTATGTTAGATCCACTATGGACTGGACTTTCACAATATTATGTCAGACCCACTCGACGTCCATTGCATCTGGTCTCCCCTAGCCTTATGTGGGCTCTGTACCGAGGATGTCGTTGTGGCTTCTGCAGCCCTTTGAGACACTTGTGATTTAGGGCTATATAAATAAACATTGATTGATTGATTGATTGATTGAAGGGAGTCCAAAACTAACAGAAAATAACAAAACATGATCCGGTCCACGAATCATGACAGAAATAACTGAAAACACGTTTTTGTATTCTAGTTTCTTCAAAATAGCCACCCTTTCCTCCGATTACTGCTTTGCACACTCTTGGCATTCTCTCGATGAGCTTCAAGTCACCTGAAATGGTTTTCACTTCCCAGGTGTCCTAGTTTTGATGCCTTCAGTGGCAATCTAAAATGTAAATAGTCATGAAAATAAAGAAAACGCATTGAAATGAGAAGGTGTGTCCAAACTTTTGGCCTGTACTGTACTGTATATACATGTCCTGTACTGTACTGTACATATCATGGCCTGTACTGTATATATCAATGTGCAGTGTCTCATGCAGCATTTTAAGTGGGGTTACCAATTATTTATTTTACTCCTGTTTGTTTTACGTCGGGTCAATGGGGAGGAGTCGCAGCCCCGCTTTACCCTGTACCACTTGCTTGCCTAACAGAATTGCTATTGCGACATCCAGTGGACACATTTAGAACAGCAGCTTCTTTAATTTAAAAATGCAGCTCAATTTTGTACTTACTTTTATACTCCTTTAAGTCCAGCACGGGGTCAGCAGCAATGATGGATAATGCATCCGGTGTCTCTTCACCATGTAAATGAATTATAGTATAGTCAATACCGATCATTCATTCATCGCGGCTGCACACACATGCACTTATGAAGCACTTTAAACGTTCAACGTACTCAACGCACGTCACACTGCAGGTGTAATGGTGCTGAGGTAACTAATCAACTCTTTCACAGGCGTTCACGGACTGACGAGGGCGCAGAACCGGCAGCAATTAAGAGTTCAGTCGTGGGGCAATCATGCATATTTCAGAATAATGGAAAACCACACTGAACAAGCTATGGCAAAGTGGTGGTTTACAGTTTCATCCTCGCAAAAATCCTTTTTTTTTTATCTATGCTACCATGCATTCACGGATGTAATAGTTCAGCTGTAAGGTTAATCAGTGGAAAATTGTGTCGCTGAAAAATAAACAAATTGGCGGGTGGTTGATTGAAAGGGGTGTGGGCAACAAGAAGACCGGTAGAAATAAGCCGTGGTGGGCCGTCTGCTGGCCTAACATAACCAGAAATCATGATCACATCCATCCATCCATCTTCTTCCGCTTATCCGAGGTCGGGTTGCGGGGCAGCAGCCTAAGCAGGGAAACCCAGACTTTCCTCTCCCCAGCCACTTCGTCCAGCTCTTCCCCGGGGATCCCGAGGCGTTCCCAGGCCAGCCGGGAGACATAGTCTTCCCAACGTGTCCTGGGTCTTCCCTGTGGCCTCTTACCGGTCGGACGTGCCCTAAACACCTCCCTAGGGAGGCGTTCGGGTGGCATCCTGACCAAATGCCCGAACCACCTCATCTGGCTCCTCTCCATGTGGAGGAGCAGCGGCTTTACTCAGAGCTCCTCCCGGGTGACAGAGCTTCTCACCCTATCTCTAAGGGAGAGCCCCGCCACCCGGCGGAGGAAACTGATTTCGGCCGCTTGTACCCGTGATCTTGTCCTTTCGGTCATAACCCAAAGCTCATGACCATAGGTGAGGATGGGAACGTAGATCGACCGGTAAATTGAGAGCTTTGCCTTCCGGCTCAGCTCCTTCTTCACCACAACGGATCGATACAGCGTCCGCATTACCGAAGACGCCACACCGATCCGCCTGTCGACCTCACGATCCACTCTTCCCTCACTCGTGAACTAGACTCCGAGGTACTTGAACTCTTCCACTTGGGGCAGGGTCTCCTCCCCAACCCGGAGATGGCACTCCACCCTTTTCTGGGCGAGAACCATTGGAGGTGCTGATTCTCATCCCGGTCAATTCACACTCGGCTGCAAACCGATCCAGTGAGAGCTGAAGATCCTGGCCAGATGAAGCCATCAGGACCACATCATCTGCAAAAAGCAGAGACCTAATCCTGCAGCCACCAAACCAGATCCCCTCAACGCCCTGACTGTGCCTAGAAATTCTGTCCATAAAAGTTATGAACAGAATGTGTGACAAAGGGCAGCCTTGGCGGAGTCCAACCCTCACTGGAAACGTGTCCGACTTACTGCCGGCAATGCGGACCAAGCTCTGACACTGATCATACAGAGAGCGGACCGCCACAATCAGACAGTCCGAAACCCCATACTCTCTGAGCACTCCCCACAGGACTTCGGTCGAATGCCTTCTCCAAGTCCACAAAGCACATTTAGATTGGTTGGGCAAACTCCCATGCACCATGATCATAAGATCAAAGATAAAAGTAATTTTTTATTTACTTTCCCTAAATATATAAAAGTATTCATATTCTCTTCATGTCATATTATGCTCCTTTCAGTGCAGTTGTTTTTAGGTTAGAGTTTTT
Organism: Nerophis lumbriciformis; assembly: GCF_033978685.3. Taxonomy (NCBI): domain Eukaryota; kingdom Metazoa; phylum Chordata; class Actinopteri; order Syngnathiformes; family Syngnathidae; genus Nerophis; species Nerophis lumbriciformis. The sequence goes on along the minus strand of NC_084567.2, from coordinate 38,221,509 downwards.
ATCCAATCAGAAATCAGCTAGCTCATGTTGCCAGGCTGTACCAAATCTACCCGGGGCCTTCAGAATCAACAATGCGGGCGTCTGTACACTCGGGTTGTACGGTATACCGGTATTGGTGTATGTGGAAGTTGCCTCCTAGTGGGTTCTGCTGATCACACACTTGCACGGGAGTCCGGCGTTCAGGGTTCAACAAAGCTTTATTTCTCTCTCGACTTTTTAGTCCGCCTCATTCGTGTCTGCTTGCTCCACCGTCTCTCCAAACCCTCCTCCTCCTTCTGCTCCCGGCCGCTACTGATAAGACCAACAGGTGATTAGATAACTAGCCCCAGCTGGGCAATCTAATCACCTGTCAGCTGTGTTTCAAAGCCGGCCCTGGCACACCCCGCCCCTGCAGCAAGCGCGCCGACCACGCCACCCCTCCACCCCTCCACAGTATAGTACCGCAATACTAATGAATCCTATTCGGTACTTTACCGCCTCTAAAAAGTACCGTCAACCCCCGTCGTCGTCACGTAGTGTCATTGCTGGTTTTACGAGCGGAGGCATACTTGCCAACCCTCCCGAATTTTCCGGGAGACTCCCGAAATTCAGCGCCTCTCCTGAAAACCTCCCGGGACAAATATTCTCCCGAAAATCTCCCGATTTTCAGCCGGCGCTGGAGGCCACGCCCCCTCCAGCTCCATGCGGACCTGAGTCCTGCCCAATCACGTTATAACATCTACGGCTTTTAGAGAGTGCAGTGCACAACTGCGCACACAACAAGGAGACGAAGCAGAAGAACGAGGAAGATACAGCCATGGCTACGACGAGTAAGATGAAGAAATACGCTTGTAAGTTCCAAGCCGCAGCTGCGATTGGACCTGGATAGCCTCAGGGAAGAAGTAGTGGAGTACCAAGTGCTTGGCAGTGAAGATCTTTCTCAGGAAGCAAGGATTGACTGGTTTTGGGCCATGCTGGGAGAGATGGAAGATTCCAGACTTTAGTGCATTTGATGAAAGCACTTTTGTGTGTGCCACACAGCAATGCATCATCAGAGAGGGTGTTCAGCATGGTTAGAAAAATAGTGACAGAAAATAGAACAAGGATGGACAATTCAACCCTTAACTCAACAATGAGTAGATGAGTTTTATTATTATTTTATTTATATATATATATATATATATATATATATAATAAAATAAATATATATATATATATAGCTAGAATTCACTGAAAGTCAAGTATTTCTTATATATATATGTATACTTTTTTTTTCTTTTTTTAAATTTTTTAAAACAATTTAAAACAATTTAAATTTTTTTTAATTTTTTTAAACAATTTTAACAATTAACATTTTTTTTTAGGGTTAGGGTTAGGGTTAGGGTTAGGGTTTAGATTAGGGTTAGGGTTGGGGTTAGGGTTAGGGTTAGGGTTAGGGTTAGGGTAAATTTTTTTTTAAAAAGTTAAAAAAAGTTAAAAAAAAGTTAAAAAAAAGTTTAAAAAAAGTTTAAAAAAAGTTAAAAATATTAA
>NC_084567.2:38200000-38215000 GCF_033978685.3 Nerophis lumbriciformis | reverse complement strand
ACTTCTTCCTTAGCAGCTGTTACATATACTGTAATATTGTACATGGTCATTGGGATTTGTTATTTTTCGGACTATAAGTCCCACAGGGAGTCCTTATGCAATGGGACATAAGGACCTATAGAATTTGTAAGGTTTTATTCTTTCTTTCTTATTCTTCCGCCGCCTCTTTGAGCACTAATTTGACCCACTTAACATGCTTCAAAACTCACCATATTTGACCCACACATCAGGACCTGCAAAAAGTGCCTTTTAATAAAAAAAAACGAACCCCAAAATTGCGCTCTAGCGCCCCCTAGGAAAAAAAAAAAACAGACTGCCTGTAACTCCTACTAGGAAGGTCGGAAAGACATGAAACAAAATCCTCTATGTAGGTCTGACTTAGACCTAGTTTTCATAATTGTATATCCTTGGGCTAAAATCAACAGGAAGTTGGCAATTCCCCCTTCAAGACAAAAAAGTACTAAAAACAGTCACTTTTGCCTCTTTGAGCTGTAATTTGACCCCCTTAACATGCTTCAAAACTCACCATATTTGACCCACACATCAGGACCTGCAAAAATTGCCTTTTAATTAAAAAAAACGAACCCCAAAACTCAAAATTGCGCTCTAGCGCCCCCTAGGAAAAAACAAAAAACAGATTGCCTGTAACTCCTACTAGGAAGGTCGGAAAGACATGAAACAAAATCCTCTATGTAGATCTGACTTAGACCTAGTTTTCATAACTGTATATCCTTGGGCTAAAATCAACAGGAAGTTGGCAATTCCCCCTTCAAGACAAAAAAGTACTAAAAACAGTCACTTTTGCCTCTTTGAGCTGTAATTTGACCCCCTTAACATGATTCAAAACTCACCATATTTGACCCACACATCAGGACCTGCAAAAATTGCCTTTTAATAAAAAAAAACGAACCCCAAAACTCAAAATTGCGCTCTAGCGCCCCCTAGGAAAAAAAAAAAACAGACTGCCTGTAACTCCTACTAGGAAGGTCGGAAAGACATGAAACAAAATCCTCTATGTAGATCTGACTTAGACCTAGTTTTCATAACTGTATATCCTTGGGCTAAAATCAACAGGAAGTTGGCAATTCCCCCTTCAAGACAAAAAAGTACTAAAAACAGTCACTTTTGCTTCTTTGAGCTGTAATTTGACCCCCTTAACATGCTTCAAAACTCACCATATTTGACCCACACATCAGGACCTGCAAAAATTGCCTTTTAATAAAAAAAACGAACCCCAAAACTCAAAATTGCGCTCTAGCGCCCCCTAGGAAAAAAAAACAAACAGACTGCCTGTAACTCCTACTAGGAAGGTCGGAAAGACATGAAACAAAATCCTCTATGTAGATCTGACTTAGACCTAGTTTTCATAATTGTATATCCTTGGGCTAAAATCAACAGGAAGTTGGCAATTCCCCCTTCAAGACAAAAAAGTACTAAAAACAGTCACTTTTGCCTCTTTGAGCTGTAATTTGACCCCCTTAACATGCTTCAAAACTCACCGAACTGAACACACACATCAGGACTAGCAGAAATTGCGATCTAATAAAAAACCTAACCCCAAATTTAAAAATCGCGCTCTAGAGCAATTTTTTAATAAAACGGAGAAAAAACTGCTCCTCGGAAGAAAAAAATGACAAAACTGCCTGTAACTCCCACTGGGAAGGTCGGAGAGACATGAAACAAAAACTTCAATGTAGGTCTCACTTACACCTACATTTCATAAATTGACAATCCCCAGCAAAAATCAACAGGAAGTTTGCTATTCCCCCTTCAAAACAACATTTTTGTAAAAACCGGTCACCTTCTTTCAAAATCTATCTCCTCTGAGCACGTTTGTATTTTAGGCTTCAAACTAACACAGGAGAGAGATTGAACCCTTGTGTATAAAAGTATGGAACAGCTTTTTAATACCTGCTCCGGTTTTGATTTTATGACCCTTCAAAGACCCGCTGCACTGATGCTGCTGCGCTGCTGTTTTTTTAAGATGGCTGCTCAAAAGCAGGAAGCACCAACATGCCCACACAATGCAGACAAGGTAGGTACACTAGACAAAAGTCTTGGGACACTTCAGACTAAAAGTAGACAAAAGTATTGGGACACTTAGGACTAGCACCTGCCAAATACGCGGGCCCGACCAATGCTGCTTGCAGCTTTAATTTTAAATTGCCTTTCAAATGTCTATTCTTGCTGTTGGCTTTTATCAAATACATTTCCCCAAAAAATGCGACTTATACTCCAGTGCAACTTATATGTTTTTTTTCCCTTCTTTATTGTGCATTTTCGGCCGGTGCGACTTATACTCCGGAGGGACTTATACTCCGAAAAATACGGTATATATATTTTATATATTATATAAAAATATAATACAATACTATAATGTATCAGTATATATTATATACTGTATATACAATATGTAAATATTACACATGTTATATTTTATATTGCTACTATGGTACATTTTTTGTCTACTTAATACCTGCATTATCCTTTCCAACCTTACCCTTTCCATCCTACTGTGTGGAACAATGTCCCTGGTTTTCTGACATGGACTTGCTTCTTCAGCATTGTCCACACGTTTAAGTCAGGACTCTGGGAAGGCCAGTCTAAAACCTTAATTAGCCATTCCTTTACCACTTTTGACGTGTGTTTGGGGTCGTTGTCCTGTTGGAACACCCAACTGCGCCCAACTGATGATTTTAGCTTGTCCTGAAGAATTTGGAGGTAATCCTCCTTTTTTCATTGTCCCATTTACTCTCTGTAAAGCACCAGTTCCATTGGCAGCAAAACAGGCCCAGAGCTTAATACTACCACCACCATGCTCGACGGTAGGTGTGGTGTTCCTGGGATTAAAGGCCTCACCTTTTCTCCTCCAAACATATTGCTGGGTATTGTGGCCAAACAGCTCAATTTTTGTTTCATCTGACCACAGAACTTTCCTCCAGAAGGTCTTATTTTTGTCCATGTGATGTTTACAGATTTGCTCACATTTTCAGTAGACCCATAATAAATTCATAAAAGAACCAAACTTCATTAATGTTTCCTGTGCTCCAATCACAGAGTTGTAGAAATTATTGGAAACTTACGACATGAACTTTTTGCCTATAACAATCCGGATGGTTCTTTTCCTTTTTGAAATGTGGACTCGTCAGACCACAGAACACTTTACCACTTTTCATCAGTCCATCTTAGAGGATCTCGGGCCCAGAGAAGCCGGCGGCGTTTCTGGGTGTTGTTGATAAATGACTTTTGCTTTGCATAGTAGAGTTTTAACTAGCCATTTTTAACTAAGATGTATTGACCAACTGTAGTTACCGACAGTGGTTTTCTAAAGTGTTCCTGAGCCCATGTGGTGATATCCTTCACATGCTGATGTCACTTTTTGATGCAGTACTGCCCAAGGGACCGAAGGTCACGGGCATTGCCTTTTACGTGCAGTGATTTCTCCAGATTCTCTGAAGGTTTTGATATTACGGAGCGTAGATGGTGAAATCCCTAAATTTCTTGCAATAGCTGGCTGAGAAATGTTGTTCTTAAACTGTTCGACAATTTTGCTCACCCATTTGTTCACAAAGTGGTGACCCTCGCCCCCAACCTTGTTTCACGGAAGCTGCTTTATACCCAATCATGGCACCCACCTGTTCCCAACTAGCCTGTTCACCTGTGGGATGTTCCAAATAAGTGTTTGATGAGCATTCCTCAACTTTCCCAGTCTTTTTTGCCACTTGTGCCAGCTTTGTTGAAACAAGCATCAAATTCCAAATGAGCTAATATTCTTTGCAGTCTATTCAATTGAATATAGGTTGAAAACTATTTGCAAATCATCGTATTCTGTTTTTATTTACCATTTACCAGCTTCACTGGTTTGGGGTTTTTGTACATCCACACTGCTACACGAGCTTCACACTGACTACTCTAAAGTACGTCCGAGTTTGAGTTCTATAGAATGGTTCATTGAGAAGATATACTTTGAGCGTGTGGGGTGTTCTCGTGTTACTGAGACTCTAACCTGCACGTAAAGACACACCATGATCTTGACACAAACAAAAACTCAAAGAACTACTCACCCCCAAATCCTCCAGGCTAACCTCCTCCAACCTCCGAGGACTAAGCTACGAACAATGGGAGACGGGGCTTTCTGCTCCGCCGCTCCCAGTCTGTGGAACGCTCTCCCTGACCACCTGAGGGCACCACAGACTGTGCATGCTTTTAAAAAAGGCTTAAAAACCCTTCTTTTTAAAAAAGCCTTTTTTTTAGATATATGCATACTAGTTCTAGCTATTTGGCTGTTCTAGCTTTCATTTGTATTTATTTTTTTATTATCTTTTTATTTTTATTGTTTTAATACACTGTAGCACTTTGAGGTTGTTTACTCAATGTTAAGTGCTTTTTGTCAGGACTTGGACTATGGCTTGGTTTGTTCTCCCGTGGTGCAAATGAACTGGACTGGTCAAGGCTTGAAGGTGGGTACATGATTTATTTAAACTATCAAAAAAGGAATAAACAAAAAGCGCGCACAGTGGCGGAGAATAAAACTAGACTTTAAACACAAAACTTGCACATTGGCAGAAACTATGAACAATTAAACAAAACACTAACTGTGGCTTAACAAACAAAAACTTACTTGGCATGGAACCGGCATGAAAAAAAAGAGTAGCAAGGGTCATCAGGGTGTGGAGAGTGTGCAGGAGCATAAATGTGGTGATGTCGTCAGCACGAACAACAGAAAATGAATGAACTTAAACACTATGGACATGATTAGTGAACGCAGGTGCGTGACTCAAAACGTGAAACAGGTGCGTGACGTGACAGGTGAAAACTAATGGTTGCTGTGGTGACAAGAGTGCACAATGAGTCCAAACGTGGAACAGGTGCGTGACGTGACAGGTGAAAACTAATGGTTGCTATGGTGACAAAACAAAACAAAAGTGCACAAAAAGGTCCAAAATTTAAACCGAACATTACTAAAACAAAACATGATCACACAGACATGACACTTTTTTACAAATAAAATCTTTTATTATTATTATTATTATTATTATTATTATTATTATAATTATTATTATTATTATAACACAGCAGTGGAGTATTAGAACGAAGAAACACGACTACTGCTGAGTTAAAAAAATGATTTATGGAATAGCAAGGAAAGCGCTCCCATGTTGTAGGAAGCATGACCTCGGTGTGTGTGTGTGTGTGTGTGTGTGTGTGTGTGTGTGCAGAGTGAGCGATGAAGTGATGTGCATTAGCTCGTAAAAAGGATAAAGGTTATCTGACGCGTACATATATCAGTGGAAAATATCTCGTTAATATCCTGTTTTCGATGAAGAGACAGTATTTTGTATTCTTGCCATAACCGTGAGGATATAACAAGAACATTATAAACTGATAGCAGAGTGCCTTGATGTCAGAGGGTGCTCAGTTCCAAAACACCTTCAGACTACACAAAATGTTTCAACTTGATTTTCTTATGATAAATTGTCTCCATGGCCCTTTTCTCTAATGCAATTTATAATTTCCTCCATAACATTTTATTTTTAATTAAACACCAAGAAGGACACATTATATTAACTTTAGGGCTGTTAAAGCATGTGATTATCCACCCAAAAAATACCGCATGAATCATGTATGGACACAGATTAATCATGCAAATTATTTGGACCAGACATGCTCTTACCCAGAGGTGGGTAGTAACGCGCTACATTTACTCCGTTACATCTACTTGAGTAACTTTTGGGATAAATTGTACTTCTAAGAGTAGTTTTAATGCAACATACTTTTACTTTTACTTGAGTATATTTATAGAGAAGAAACGCTACTTTTACTCCGCTACTTTTATCTACATTCAGCTCGCTACTCGCTACTAATTTTTATCGATCTGTTAATGCACGCTTTGTTTGTTTTGGTCTGTCAGACAGACCTTCAAAGTGCCTGCGTTTCAACAAATACAGTCACTGGTGACGTTTCACTCCGTTCCACCAATCAGATGCAGTCACTGGTGACGTTGGACCAATCAAACAGAGCCAGGCGGTCACATGACCTGACTTAAACAAGTTGAAAAACTTATTCGGGTCTTACCATTTAGTGGTCAATTGTACGGAATATGTACTGTACTGTGTAATCTACTAATAAAAGTTCCAATCAATCAATCAAAAATGTGAAGGAAAAAAGACCCTTTTTTTATTTCAACCGTACTTCCCGTCAAAAGCCTACAGACTGACTGCACAGTTCCTGTCTTCACAATAAAAGTGCCGCTCCATCGCGCCTGCACTTTCAAAATAAGAGTCTCCGAAAGCCAGCGCAAACAAGCTAGCAAGCTACGGAGTTTGTCGCCAATGTATTTCTTGTAAAGTGTATGGAAACGAATATGGAAGCTGGACAAATAAGATGCCAAAAACCAACCACTTTCATGTGGTATTGGACAGAAAGGAAGACTTTTTTTCTCTTCCATTCGAAAATGTGGACGTTATCATCACTACTGTCTGATTCCAATCAATGCAAGTCATCAGAATCAGGTAATACACCAACTTATATTCTTGTCTTCATGAAAGAAAGGAATCTATATGTGTTAAACATGCATCTATATTCATTAAAACACCTTTAACATGTAAACAAAAACGGCAAAATAAATAAATATAAATTATATACTGTATATATCAATGTATGTATATATATATATATATATATATATATATGATATGTGTGTGTATGTTACTCATTAGTTACTCAGTACTTGAGTAGTTTTTTCACAACATACTTTTTACTTTTACTCAAGTAAATATTTAGGTGACTACTCCTTACTTTTACTTGAGTATTAAATCTCTAAAGTAACAGTACTCTTACTTGAGTACAAATTCTGGCTACTCTACCCACCTCTGCTCTTACCTGAAATGATTGTTATACAGTCAATAATCAGGTCAATGCAGGAGGCGAATTTCACTCCAAAATAAACCTTGACGAGACCGTTAGCAAGTTTTGAGCAAATCAATGAAATGCATTCTAGTAGAATATTAAAAAAATAGTTCCTGTATGACATTCTGACCAGAAAATTGCGTTTGTGTTGACCTTTTGTTTTTTTGTTTTTTAAGTTGATTTAAATTATGAAAACAAGTGATTAACTGTGATTAATCAAAATTCAAAAGTGTGATTAAACCCATTTTAAAAAATCTATGACAAAATTGCTTTTGTGTCATGAAATTGGGATCTTTTTTAAAGTTAATTTAAATTATGCAAACAAGTAAATTACTGTGATTAATCATGATTAATCAAAATTCAAAAGTGTGATTAATCTGATTTCAAAAAATCCATGACAAATTTGCTTTTGTGTCATGAAATTGGGATCTTTTTTAAAGTTAATTTAAATCATGCAAACAAGTAAATTAATGTGATTAATCATGATTAATCAAAATTCAAAAGTGTGATTAATCTAATTTTAAAAAATCAATGACAAATTTGCTTTTGTGTCATGAAACTGGGATCTTTTTTAAAGTTAATTTAAATTATGCAAACAAGTAAATTACTGTGATTAATCATGATTAATCAAAATTCAAAAGTGTGATTAATCTGATTTCAAAAAAATCAATGACAAATTTGCTTTTGTGTCATGAGATTGGGATCTTTTTTAGAGTTAATTTAAATTATGCAAAAAGTAAATTACTGTGATTAATCATGATTAATCAAAATTCAAAAGTGTGATTAAACCCATTTAAAAAAATCTATGACAAAATTACTTTTGTGTCATGAAATTGGGATCTTTTTTTAAAGTTAATTTAAATTGTGCAAACAAGTAAATTACTGTGATTAATCATGATTAATCAAAATTCAAAAGTGTGATTAATCTGATTTAAAAAAAATCCATGACAAATTTGCTTTTGTGTCATGAAATTGGGATCTTTTTTAAAGTTAATTTAAATCAATCAAGCAAGTAATTTGCTGCGATTAACCGTGATTAATCAGAATTCAAAAGTGTGATTAATCTGATTTAAAAAAATAAATGACAATACAATTGCTTTTGTGTCATGGAATTGGGATCTTTTTTAAAGTTAATTTAAATTATGCAAACAAGTAAATTACTGTGATTAATCATGATTAATCAAAATTCAAAAGTGTGATTAAACCCATTTTAAAAATATCTATGACAAAATTGCTTTTGTGTCATGAAATTGGGATCTTTTTTAAAGTTAATTTAAATTATGCAAACAAGTAAATTACTGTGATTAATCATGATTAATCAAAATTCAAAAGTGTGATTAAACCCATTTAAAAAAATATATGACAAAATTGCTTTTGTGTCATGAAATTGGGATCTTTATTTAAAGTTAATTTAAATTATGCAAACAAGTAAATTACTGTGATTAATCATGATTAATCACAATTCAAAAGTTTGATTAATCTGATTTCAAAAAATCAATGACAAATTTGCTTTTGTGTCATGAAATTGGGATCTTTTTTATAGTTAATTTAAATCAATCAAGCAAGTAATTTGCTGCAATTAACCGTAATTAATCAGAATTCAAAAGTGTGATTAATCTGATTTAAAAAAATAAATTACAATAAAATTTGCTTTGGTGTCATGAAATTGGGGTCTTTTTTAAAGTTAATTTAAATAAATCAAGCAAGTGATTTACTGAGATTAACCATGATTAATCAGAATTCAAAAGTGTGATTCTTGTGATTTCAAAAAATAAATTACAATAAAATTGATTTTGTGTCATAATATTGAGATCATTTTTAAAGTTAATATAAAAGTATGCAATCAAGTAAATTACTGTGATAAATCAAAATTCAAAAGTGTAATTTATCTGATTAAAAAAAATGATGACAATAAATGTGCTTCTTTGTCATGAAAGTGGGATCTTTTTTATAGTTAATTTAAATCAGTCAAGCAAGTGATTTACTGTGATTAATCGTGATTAATCAAAATTCAAAAGTGTGATTAATCTGATTTAAAAACATCAATGAAAAATTTGCTTTGGTGTCATGAAATTGGGATCTTTTTTAAAGTTAATTTAAATCAATCAAGCAAGTGATTTACTGTGATTAACCGCGATTAATCGGAATTCAAAAGTGTGATTAATGTGATTTCAAAAAATAAATGACAATAAAATTTTGTGTCATAAATTGGGATAATTTTCAAAGTTAATATAAATTATGCAATCAAGTAAATTACTGTGATTAATTGTGCTTAATTAAAATTCAAAAGTGTGATTAATCAGATTTAAAAACAATTATGACAATAAATTTGCTGCAGTGTCATGAAATTGGGATCTTTTTTAAAGTTAATCTAAATCAGTCAAGCAATTATTTTACTGCAATTAACCGTGACTAATCAAAAATTCAAAAGTGTGATTAATCTGATTTCAAAAAAATCAATGACAAATTTGCTTTTGTGTCATGAAATTGGGATCTTTTTTAAAGTTAATTTAAATCATGCAAACAAGTAAATTACTGTGATTAATCATGATTAATCAAAATTCAAAAGTGTGATTAAACCCATTTAAAAAAAATCTATGACAAAATTGCTTTTGTGTCATGAAATTGGGATCTTTTTTAAAGTTAATTAAAATTATGCAAACAAGTAAATTACTTTGATTAAACATGATTAATCAAAATTCAAAAGTGTGATTAAACCCATTTAAAAAAATCTATGACAAAATTGCTTTTGTGTCATGAAATTGGGATCTTTTTTAAAGTTAATTTAAATGATGCAAACAAGCAAATTACTGTGATTAATCATGATTAATCAAAATTCAAAAGTGTGATTAATCTGATTTAAAAAAAATCAATGACAAATTTGCTTTTGTGTCATGAGATTGGGATCTTTTTTAAAGTTTATTTAAATTATGCAAACAAGTAAATTACTGTGATTAATCATGATTAATCAAAATTCAAAAGTGTGATTAATCTAATTAAAAAAAATCAATGACACATTTGCTTTTGTGTCATGAAATTGGGATCTTTTTTAAAGTTAATTTAAATTATGCAAACAAGTAAATTACTGTGATTAATCATGATTAATCAAAATTCAAAAGTGTGATTAAACCCATTTAAAAAAATCTATGACAAAATTGCTTTTGTGTCATGAAATTGGGATCTTTTTTAAAGTTAATTTAAATTATGCAAACAAGTAAATTACTGTGATTAATCATGATTAATCAAAATTCAAAAGTGTGATTAAACCCATTTAAAAAAATCTATGACAAAATTGCTTTTGTGTCATGAAATTGGGATCTTTTTTAAAGTTAATTTAAATTATGCAAACAAGTAAATTACTGTGATTAATCATGATTAATCAAAATTCAAAAGTGTGATTAATCTGATTTAAAAAAATCAATGACAAATTTGCTTTTGTGTCATGAAATTGGGATCTTTTTTAAAGTTAATTTAAATTATGCAAACAAGTAAATTACTGTGATTAATCATGATTAATCAAAATTCAAAAGTGTGATTAATCTGATTTCAAAAAATCAATGACAAATTTGCTTTTGTGTCATGAAATTGGGATCTTTTTTATAGATAATTTAAATCAATCAAGCAAGTAATTTGCAGCGATTAACCGTGATTAATCAGAATTCAAAAGTGCGATTAATCTGATTTAAAAAAATAAATGACAATAAAATTGCTTTTGTGTCATGAAATTGGGATCTTTTTTAAAGTTAATTTAAATAAATCAAGCAAGTGATTTACTGAGATTAACCTTGATTAATCAGAATTCAAAAGTGTGATTAATGTGATTCAAAAAAATAAATTACAATAAAAGTGCATTTGTGTCATAATATTGAGATCATTTTTAAAGTTAATATAAGATATGCAATCAAGTAAATTACTGTGATTAATCAAAATTCAAAAGTGTAATTAATCTGATTTAAAAAAAATTCTGACAATAAATTTGCTCTTGTGTCATGTCATGAAATTGGGATCTTTTTTAAAGTTAATTTAAATCAGTCAAGCAAATAATTTACTGCAATTAACCATGATTAATCAGAATTCAAAAGTGTGATTAATCTGATTAAAAAAAAAAAATACAATTGCTTCTGTGTCATAATATTGGGATAATTTTTAAAGTTAATATAAATTATACAATCAAGTAAATTACTGTGATTAATCATGCTTAATCAAAATTCAAAAGTGTAATTAATCTGACTTTAAAACATTTATGACAATAAATTTACTTTTGTGTCATGAAATTGTTATCTTTTTTTAAAGTTAATTTAAATCAGTCAAGCAATTAATTCACTGCAATTAACTGTGATTAATCAAAATTCAAAAGTGTGATTAATCTGATTTCAAAAAATCAATGAAACATTTGCTTTTGTGTCATGAAATTGGGATCTTTTCTAAAGTTAATTTAAATCAATCAAGCAAGTGATTTACAGCGATTAACCGTGATTAATCGGAAATCAAAAGTGTGATTAATGTGATTTCAAAAAATAAATGACAATAAAATTGCTTTTGTGTCATAATATTGGGATCATTTTTAAAGTTAATATAAATTATGCAATCAAGTAAATTATGTGATTAATTGTGATGAATCAAAATTCAAAAGTGTGATTAATCTGATTTAAAAACATTTATGACAATACATTTGCTTTTGTGTCATGAAATTGTGATCTTTTTTAAAGTTAATTTAAATCAATCAAGCAAGTAATTTACTGTGATTAACCATAATTAATCGAAATTCAAATGTGTGATTAATCTGATTTTTTTTTAAATCTATGAAATTTTTGCTTTTGTGTCATGAAATTGTGACCTTTTTTAAAGTTAATTGAAATAATTTAATCAAGTAAAACACTGTGATTAATCGTGATTAATCGGAATTCAAAAATGTGATTAATCTGATTTTAAAAACATCAATTACAATACCATTGCTTTTTTGTTATAATATTAGGATATTTTTTAAAGTTAATATAAAGTATGCAATCAAGTAAATTACTGTGATTAATCAAAATTAAAAAGTGTAATTTATTTGATTGAAAACAATTTATGACAATAAATTTGCTTTTGTTTCATGAAAGTGGGATCTTTTAAAAAAAATCAATGACAAATTTGCTTTTGTGTCATGAAATTGTGATTTTTTTTAAAGTTAATTTAAATCAGTCAAGCAAGTAATTTACTGCAATTAATCGTGATTAATCAAAATTCAAAAGTGTGATTAATCTGATAAAAAAATCAATGACAATAACATTGCTTTTTTGTTATAATATTATGATAATTTTTAAAGTTAATATAAATTATCCAAGCAAATAAATTACTGTGATTAACCTAGATTATTCAAAATTCAAAAGTGTGATTAAACTGATTTAAAAAAAATCAATGACAATAAAATTGCTGTTGTGTCATGAAATTGGGATCTTTTTTTATAGTTAATTTAAATCAGTCGAGCAAGTGATTTACTGTGATTAACCGGTATTAATCAAAATTCAAAAGTGTGATTAATCTGATTTCAAAAAATCAATGACAAATTTGCTTTGGTGTCATGAAATTGGGATCTTTTTTAAAGTTAATTTAAATCAATCAAGCAATGATTTACTGTGATTAACCGCGATTAATTGGAATTCAAAAGTGTGATTAATGTGATTTCAAAAAATAAATGACAATACAATTTTGTGTCATAATATTGGGATAATTTTTAAAGTTAATATAAATTATGCGATCAAGTAAATTACTGTGATTAATCGTGCTTGATTAAAATTATGACAATAAATTTGCTTCAGTGTCATGAAATTGGGATCTTTTTTAAAGTTAATCTAAATCAGTCAAGCAATTATTTTACTGCAATTAACCGTGATTAATCAAAAATTCAAAAGTGTGATTAATCCGATTTCAAAATATCAATGAGAAATTTGCTTTTGTGTCATGAAATTGGGATCATTTTTAAAGTTAATATAAATCATGCAAGCAAGTAAATTACTTTGATTATCCGTGATTAATCCAAATTCAAAAGTGTGATTAATCTGAATCATCCATCCATCCATCCATTTTCTACCGCTTGTCCTTTTTGGGGTCGCGGGGTGTGCTGGAGCCTATCTCAGCTGCATCTGTAAGTGCAAGTTAAAACTCTACTATCCAAAGCCGAAGCCATTTATCAACAACACCCGGAAACGTCGCCGGCTTCGTCGGGCCCGAGCCCAAGTGTTTTAAATGTAGAAAAAAAAATCTTGATATGACCCCCCATAATGCGCCTTGTGTATGAAAACAAACCCGTTTATCAACAGCCTTATGGTCCGCAAAATACGGCATTTCATCCTAAATCCAGAGCCCTACATTCAAACATCTTGCTACCGAACCCTCGGAACATCTAAAACGTAATTTCCACAATATGTGTACAATACGTATACAATGAGTAGTGTGTGTTTTTATTCCGGGTAATTGTATGAATATTTTAATTGTTTTATTTTTGTCTGAGAAGCTGGACAGGCCAAAAAAAAAAAATAAAAATAAATAAATAAATAAATAAATAAATAAATAAATAAATAAATAAATAAAAAAAAAAAAAAAAAAAAAAAAATAAAAAAAAAAAAAAAAAAAAAAAAAATTAAAACTTAAAAATTAAAAATTAAAAAAAAAAAAAAAAAAAAAAAAAAAAAAAAAATACAAATACAAATAAAAAAGTTGTATTATTATTTAATTGTTGATTATCTGTGTGTTGCACATGCATTGCACAAATAACATATTTTCTTTGAAGTTTAAACATTGCTTAGAACATTCACACATACAGTGAATCAATCTATATTTTATAATAACTAAATATCATCCTCTTCAATGGATGTTTCTATTGGCTTGATTTCTTAAGAGAAGAACCCTACATCTGAACAAATGGGAGCACAAGAGCTCTCTTGGGATTGGTTCCTTGCAGATGTTGCTGTTTGTTACATTTGTTTCTTTCCTAAGAATAATGTTGCATTGAGTTGTTTTATATGCGAGCAGACAATATATACCGACAGAGACTTAGAGTGGGTTGGCATAGCCGTAGCTTCTAATGTTCTCATCCATCACCCGCATGAATCCCGACCGTCATGAATCACAATGCCCGAGCGCAGATAAAACATGCACATACTTACCCACGTGGAGTAAATAAGTTCATACGCCCCCCGCCGATAAGCCCATCTGAGACGAGATCCTCTGGGAGTTCCTGGAACTGCGACTCTTTCTTCTGCATGCACACAGAAACATTGTTCAGCTTTCCAGGATATTGTTGTTGATACACCATATTGCCAAAAGTATTTGGCCACCTGCCTTGAACTTGAAGTGTCATCCCATTCCTAACCCATAGGGTCCAATATGGGTCCAGTGTGTTTATAGGAGTGTTCGACCATTCTTCCAAAAGCGCATTGGTGAGGTCACACACTGATGTTGGTGGAGAAGGCCTGGCTCTCAGTCTCCGTCATCCCGAAGGTGTTCTATCGCGTTCAGGTCAGGACTCTGTGCAGGCCAGTCAAGTTCATCCATGCGAGACGTTATTTTGCGGCCAGCACCTTAATATGAAAATGTAATGTTAGTGCTGCCCGCAAGTTTTATATGAATGGCGCTTGACAGCGTCATACTTGCCAACCATCCCGATTTTTCTGGGAGACTCCCGAATTTCAGGGCTCTCGAATGTCTGCCGATTTTCACCCAAACAACAATATTAAGCCTTTAGCGCCCTCTACAGCCTGTGCAAACAGCTTGCCAGCCCAGTCACATGTTGTATTTGGCTTCTGTACACACACGTAAGTGACTGCAAGACATACTTGCTCAACAGCCACACAGGTCACACTGAGGGTGGCCGTATAAACAACTTTAACACTGTTACAAATGTGCCCCACACTGTGAACCCACACCAAACAAGAATGACAAACACATTTTGGGAGAACATCCGCAACGTAACACAACATAAACACAACAGAACAAATACCCAGAATCCCATGCAGCCCTAACTCTTCCAGGCTACAATATACACCCCCGCTACCACCAAACCCCGCCCCCAAACCCTGACCCGCAAGTTTTATATGAATGGCGCTTGAC
>NC_084567.2:38097500-38195000 GCF_033978685.3 Nerophis lumbriciformis | reverse complement strand
TTCGGAGACCCTCTCGAGGGCGCTTTCGGCCCAACTATGGTTCAAAAACACTTCCTCCTGGATGAAAACCAACTCTTCACTTCCACCCTGATGGAGCTTGAGAGGTGCTTCAAAGAGAAATGGGTGAAACTACCCAAAAAATAGGTGTGCCAAGTCTGTGGCATCGTATTCAAAAATACTTTAGACTGTAATTGCTGGTAAAGGTGCATCTACAAAGTATCGATACATGGGATTTTTCAGTTTTTTCTTTTTAAAAACGTTGCAAAAAATTCAACATCCTTGTTATTTTCTGTTATTCTCCATTATCAAGCCAATGCTGATGTTTTGTGTAATTGTTTGCTGCCTGTTCTGCTGCAGACAGTAAGGCCCTGCAGAGGGTGGCCAGGACAGCGGAGACAATTATTGGCCTCCCTCTGCCCTCCCGAGAGGACATTCATTGCTCGCTCTCGCTGCCTTGGCAGGGCAAAAAAAACAACAAATCCTAGCAGTCAGCTCTCACCCTGGTCTGCACTTGTTCAACCTGCAGCCATCAGGGAAAAGATTCAATCACCAAAAGCAGGACAAACACAGTTAAAAACAGTTTTTAACCTGTAGGGCCATTTAGGATAGTGAATCTGTCCCAATAGCTTACACTGTTTTCCACTGTTCATACTAGCATGTTGAAGCCTCTGCGTCCTGTGGTCACGCCAACAATGCCAATCCGCGAACACAACAGGTACAATCACATTAGCATGGTTTATATAATGATACCATCAGGCCCGGCCCTAACCAATCTGGCGCCCTAGGCAAGATTTTCAAGTGTATATACTCACAAGAAACCGAATAGCTTTGTCTTTGACCTTTTTTTTTTTTACTTACAACTATACCTAATATATAAAGGGGTGGAAAAGTGACTATTACCTGCAGGGCAAACATTAGCTAACCAGAAGGCAATAACAATGTAAACAAAAAAACACCTGCTTAAAAGATCTAATACAAATGTCCCTGAGGAATGTAAGGTGGGAGTACTGTAATTAGCTAACATTACATTATTATTTTCCATAACAATTTAGCCCCCTCCACAATATTAACCCGACGTTAAAACAGAACTAGCTATTTATTGATTAGCAATTGCCGAATCATGTAACATTAGCTTAATGCTAAAAAGCTAGGTTACTATCACATTCTGTAACAGACAAATAATTTCATGTAGGCTAACGTTACCTACCTGCTACCTCTGTCTTTTCTCGTTTCTACTCCTCTTCTTTTTTCTTTTTTCTTCCTTGGGCACCTGACACTTTTGGCCGTTTTGACATCTTGTGTTGATTTTGTGATGTGGTGACGTCCAAAAAGAGTCACGATACGGGAAGGGAGGGGCGCACCGTGCGGGGGGGTGTAATGTTGTAACAAATAATATTTATATGAAATAGGCTTTACTTTGCATTTTAATTAACGTGGGATTATTTTTTGTATTTAGAAATAATAGTAACAACTTTTTTTTTTTTTTTTTCTCCAACATTTGTGGCACTGGCGTGGCGCCCCCTGATGGACGGCGCCCTTAGCATTTGCCTATACGGCCTATGCCACGGGCCGGCCCTGGATACCATACTAAGTGTGTGGGTGTGTAGCATGCTTAGCCTTCCATTTTCCTCTGGTCCTCCAGTGACAATGATAAATGGAAAAATATCGGTTTATTTCCACCACGGTGGTGAGGACTAGTATCTTAGAAGCGGCTTCACTCTGTGGTGAAGTGAAATGAAGTGAATTATATTTATATAGCGCTTTTCTCTAGTTTTTTCTCTTTAAAGGCCTACTGAAATGCGATTTTCTTATTTAAACGGGGATAGCAGGTCCATTCTATGTGTCATACTTGATCATTTCGCGATATTGCCATATTTTTGCTGAAAGGATTTAGTAGAGAACATCGACGATAAAGTTCGCAACTTTAGGGCGCTGATAAAAAAAGCCTTGCCTGTACTGGAAGTAGCACATTGTTTACAATCATGGCCACCAGCAGCGAGAGCGATTCGGATCGAGAAAGCGACGATTTCCACATTAATTTGAGCGAGGATGAAAGATTTGTGGATGATGAAAGTGAGAGTGAAGGACTAGAGGGCAGTGGGAGCGATTCAGATAGGGAAGATGCTGTGAGAGGCGGGTGGGACCTGATATTCAGCTGGGAATGACTAAAACAGTAAATAAACACAAGACATATATATACTCTATTAGCCACAACACAACCAGGCTTATATTTAATATGCCACAAATTAATCCCGCATAACAAACACCTCCCCCCTCCCGTCCATATAACCCGCCAATACAACTCAAACACCTGCACAACACACTCAATCCCACAGCCCAAAGTACCGTTCACCTCCCCAAAGTTCATACAGCACATATATTTCCCCAAAGTCCCCAAAGTTACGTACGTGACATGCACATAGCGGCACGCACGTACGGGCAAGCGATCAAATGTTTGGAAGCTGCAGCTGCATGCGTACTCACGGTACCGTGTCTGCGTATCTAACTCAAAGTCCTCCTGGTAAGAGTCTCTGTTGTCCCAGTTCTCCACAGGCTAATGGTAAAGCTTGACTGTCATCTTTCGGAAATGTAAACAATGAAACACCGGCTGTGTTTGTGTTGCTGAAGTCGTTCGCAATACACCGCTTCCCACCTACAGCTTTCGCTCAGAGGAGATAATGTTTGAAAAAAGGTGACCGGTTTTTACAAAACTTTTGTTTTGAAGGGGGAATTACAAACTTCCTGTTGATTTTTGCTGGAGGTTGTCAATATATGAAATGTAGGTCTAAGTAAGACCTACATAGAGGTTTGTGTTTCATGTCTCTAAGACATTCCTACTGGAAGTTACAGGCAGTTTTGTCTGAGTTTTATTCCTAGGAGCAGTTGTGTCTGTGTTTTCTTCCTAGGGGGCGCTAGAGCGCAATTTTGAGTTTTGGGGTTGTTTTTTTTTATTAGATGGCAATTTTCGCCAGTCCTGATGTGTGTGTCAAATATGGTGAGATTTGAAGCATGTTAAGGGGGTCAAATTACAGCTCAAAGAGGCTGCGGAATAATAATAATAAAACCTTACAATTACAATAGGGTCCTCTGTCCCAAAGGGACATTGCGGTCCCTAATGATCATTTTAAGTTGGGACAAAATACAATATTTAACATCATCAAAACCTTCCTGACTCAACTCTGACCAGGATTTGAACCCAGTATTGCAGCCTTTCAAGACTTTGTAACGCTTTGTAAGACAGTGAGGTTCATGTGGGGAGATCTGCCTTTAAACTTTAATCAAAGATAGAGCAGGAAGCGGATGCGGTAAAATTTCATATGAAGCGCCCTGTCATTTATTCATTGACGTTTTGCGTGAAGAAGTACACGCAAATGGATGGCAGGGGTCTACCCTACAGCACGTGAGGGGAAAATAATAGTATAGTAAAAAAACAATGATACAGGTCAGCAACCACCAAGACTTGTCCCAAAGTTTTGAGCGTGAGTATCATTACCCATTGAGCAAACAGTGCAAACCCTCCAATATTGAACAGTTTTGTGTACAACTTTATGGTTTCATTACTTGGGTGAGGTATGGGAGTGTTCCCCAACCAGTCTACATGTGCTTTGTGGACTTGGAGAAGGCATTCGATTGTGTCCCTCGGGAAGTCCTGTGGGGAGTGCTCAGAGAGTATGGGGTATCGGACTGTCTGATTGTGGCGGTCCGCTCCCTGTGTGATCAGTGTCAGAGCTTGGTCCGCATTGCCGGCAGTAAGTCGGACCCGTTTCCAGTGAGGGTTGGACCCCGCCAAGGCTGCCCTTTGTCACCCATTCTGTTCATAACTTTTATGGACAGAATTTCTAGGCGCAGTCAGGGCGTTAAGGGGATCCGGTTTGGTGGCTGCAGGATTAGGTCTCTGCTTTTTGCAGATGATGTGGTCCTGATGGCTTCATCTGGCCAGGATCTTCAGCTCTCACTGGATCGGTTCGCACCCGAGTGTGAAGCGACTGGGATGATGAATCAGCATCTCCAAATCCGAGTCCATGGTTCTCGCCCGAAGTGCCATCTCCGGGTTGGGGAGGAGATCTTGCCCCAAGTGGAGGAGTTCAAGTACCTTGGAGTCTTGTTCACGAGTGAGGGAAGAGTGGATCGTGAGATCGACAGGCGGATCGGTGCGGTGTCTTCAGTAATGCAGACTCTGTATCGATCCGTTGTGGTGAAGAAGGACACCTCAACGATGGACGCTTTTGACCTCCCTTTTTCTCGAACTTTGAGATCGGCCCCAGTCCACAAAAACACTTTAACATCACACCCAAGTTGATTGGGCATACACGGACGCACCCGCCCCTTCCCCAACCACCGCCTTCACCACCGCTTTTTTGCTCCAACTCCCCCTCCCTCTGTTGCGAGTTTGTTGTGACTAAATGTAATGTGTTTATGTTTGCATTGCAAATTAGTTTTTTTCCTTTGGACTCAGTCTGGACCCCCTCTTGCGGATGCAGC
This sequence comes from Nerophis lumbriciformis, assembly GCF_033978685.3. Taxonomy (NCBI): domain Eukaryota; kingdom Metazoa; phylum Chordata; class Actinopteri; order Syngnathiformes; family Syngnathidae; genus Nerophis; species Nerophis lumbriciformis. The sequence continues at coordinate 38,190,518 of NC_084567.2, read as the reverse complement.
CTTTGACTGTATTTTTTTACTCTTCCCTCCTTTCCCAATATCACCTTTTTCTCGCCTTTTTTTAAGGAGAGCCGTAAAAATGGCTGCCCGTCGGCGGTCTTGTCTTGTCTCCCTGTAACGTATGTCTGCTCTTAGTGGGACTGTGCCAAAAATACACTTTTCAGTTCTTATGTGTCTTGTGCATGTTAAGAATTGACAATAAATCATCTTGAATCTTGAATCTTGATCTACATTGCCATCCTCACCTATGGTCATGAGCTTTGGGTTATGACCGAAAAGACAAGATCACGGGTACAAGCGGCCGGAATGAGCTTTCTCTGCCGGGTGGCAGGTCTCTCCCTGAGAGATAGGGTGAAAAACTCTGTCATCCCGGAGGAGCTCAACCTACAGCCGCTGCTCCTCCACATGTAGAGGAGCCTGATGAGGTGGTTTGGGCATCTGGTCAGGATGCCACCCGAACGCCTCCCTAGGGAGGTGTTTCGGGCACATCCGACCGGTAGGAGGCCTCGGGAAAGACCCAGGACACGTTGGGAAGACTATGTCTCTCGGTTGGCCTGGGAACGTCTCAGGATCCCCCGGGAAGAGCTGGACGAAGTGGCTGGGGAGAGGAAAGTCTGGGCTTCCCTGCTCAAGCTGCTGCCCCCGCAACCTGACCTTGGATAAGCAGAAGAAGATGGATGGATAGATGGATGGATGGAATAAACAACTCCACCATTGAGCTAATGTTAAATTAGATTCAGATTCAGTGATATTCTACACTGCGTTCATCCATCCATCCATCCATCTTCTTCCGCTTATCCGAGGTCGGGTCGCGGGGGCAGCAGTCTAAGCAGGGAAGCCCAGACTTCCCTCTCCCCAGCCACTTCGTCCAGCTCTTCCTGTGGGACCCCGAGGCGTTCCCAGGCCAGCCGGCAGACATAGTCTTCCCAATGTGTCCTGGGTCTTCCCCGCTGCCTCCTACCGGTCGGACGTGCCCTAAACAGCTCCCTAGGGAGGCGTTCGGGTGGCATCCTGACCAGATGCCCGAACCACCTCATCTGGCTCCTCTCGATGTGGAGGAGCAGCGGCTTTACTTTGAGCTCCCCCCGGATGGCAGAGCTTCTCACCCTATCTCTAAGGGAGAGCCCCGCCACCCGGCGGAGGAAACTAATTTCAGCCGCTTGTACCCGTGATCTTGTCCTTTCGGTCATAACCCAAAGCTCATGACCATAGGTGAGGATGGGAACGTAGATCGACCGGTAAATTGAGAGCTTTGCCTTCCGGCTCAGATCCTTCTTCACCACAACGGATCGATACAGCGTCCGCATTACTGAAGACGCAGCACCGATCCGCCTGTCGATCTCACGATCCACTCTTCCCTCACTCGTGAACAAGACTCCGAGGTACTTGAACTCCTCCACTTGGGGCAAGATCTCCTCCCCAACCCGGAGATGGCACTCCACCCTTTTCCGGGCGATCAAACCTTGTTTATCCTTTTCAAAACCAACACTGACATTGATTAACTAATTTCAGCGGTCGTTAGCAACTTTCAGCTCATTTATCCCTGCGTGTTGCACGAAGTAAAACAGGAATCCAGAGGGGACTGGTTTTAGACTCGAGGGCCTGCCCCACTCAGGTTTTTTACATCCGAGTGAATTCAGTGCATATAATGTCTTTCCCTTTTGGCAAGGCACTACAGAATCAAGCGTAGCTACAGAAGCCAAGTCATCTCCCGAGTATCAAGGCGGCGATCCTGGTGGTTTCAAAGTAGTTTAATTTGAAACCACCAGGACCCCTGCCAGCATCTTTGTTCAACAACAGGAAGCCAAGACCGGAGGGAAAAATGTCATGAGAACATGTTGAAAGGCGAGCATTAGGGGGACAGTGAGATCTCAATTTTTTGCAGAGGCTTGTCAGCTACGGGCTTGTCTCCGGACATTACAATGTTTTTTTTTAAATGCCTTCCTGTGCTTTGAGGCAAAATACCCCTGATGTGGCCTGACAAGAGATCATCAACAGCATCCATGGCCAAGCAACTGTCACTCTGCATCGGTGCGACTGAAGGGTTCCTGTCGATAAAGCTTGCCAAGTTTTCTCCGGGATCTTATAATTTCAACTCTAAATGCTAAAAGCCGAGCGAAACACATCAACGAGGTCAACCTACTTATGCAAACATCGCACAAGATAAGCTAAAAGTCTCCAGCGAGGGATAAGAAAACCAATTTTTTTTAACACTACAGATGTCGTCATCAAGGAAGTAAGCGCTTCATTCCAGGCAACAAGCTCCGAAGTATATTACCGTATTTTTCGGACCATAGGGCGTACTTGCCAACCTTGAGACCTCCAATTTCGGGAGGTGGGGGGTGAGGGGTGGGTTCATTTATTTACACATATACACACACATAACACTCATCTACTCATTGTTGAGTTAAGGGTTGAATTGTCCATCCTTGTTCTATTCTCTGTCACAATCTTTCTAACCATGCTGAACACCCTCTCTGATGATGCATTGCTGTGTGGCACGCACAAAAGTGCTATCATCAAATGCACTAGATGGCAGTATTGTCCTGTTTAAGAGTGTCACAACATTGCTGTTTACGGCAGACGGACTGCTTTACTGTAGACGTTCTTTACATTGTGGGAAAGCGGACTCAGGTCCGCATGGAGCTGGAGGGGGCGTGGCCTCCAGCTCCGCCTGAATTTCGGGAGATTTTCGGGAGAAAATTTGTCCCGGGAGGTTTTCGGGAGAGGCGCTGAATTTCGGGAGTCTCCCGGAAAATCCGGGAGGGTTGGCAAGTATGCCATAGGGCGTACCGGATTATAAGGTGCACTGCTGATGAGCAGGTCTAGGCAGGTCTATTTTCAAAGAAGTCATATTATTATTATTTTTTTCTAAATGTAAAATACTTCCTTGTGGTCTACATAACATGTAATGGTGGTACTTTGCTCAAAATGTTGCATAGATGATGTTTTACACATCATCTTCAAGCCGCTTTCTGACAGTCGCTTCAGGATGCACCGTTTTGTGGGCGGGTCTTATTTACGTGGCTCACCTTCGACAGCGTCTTCTCCCCGTCATCTTTGTTGTAGCGTTGTAGCGTGCAAGGACGGGAGTGGAAGAAGTGTCAAAAGATGGATCTAACTTAAGTAATTTATCGGAGCAGCATCATCTCATCCGTGGCTCACTAGTGCAACAACAACGCCGATGAAAAACTGTCCAACCGGAACTCTCTAATAACTAAAGTTCCTTGGGGGAATAATGTAAAGTCACTACACCGGTATATTTTAGCACTTTCATGGTGAGTTTACTGACAGACAGTGTTGGGTTAATTACTGAAAACCAGTAACTAGTTACAGTTACTAGATACTTTATTTCAAAAGTAACTCAGCTACTAACTCAGTTACTTACACCAAAAAGGAATGCGTTACTGTGAAAAGTAACTATTTAGTTATTTCTTTTTTTCACCTTTTTTTTTGTAGCTGTTTCAGCAGGTTGGAATTGCTGTTTTGGGCAGTAGACACAACTTAAATTTGACTAAAAGGTTCTTTTATTTGCGCTCGACAAAAGAAAAGTAGTGAGAATATCTCCATGTTAAGAAACTCGACTGTGTCAGAGTATGTTGGTGACGAACCCCAAGATGCAGAGATGGCAGGCTTTGTCCAGAAAAACATGATTTAATTTAACACTATAGCAATGGGTTATGACCGAAAGGACAAGATCACGGGTACAAGCGGCCGAAATGAGTTTCCTCCGCCGGGTGGCAGGGCTCTCCGTTAGAGATAGGGTGAGAAGCTCTGTCATCCGGGGGGAGCTCAAAGTAAAGCCGCTGCTCCTCCACATCGAGAGGAGCCAGATGAGGTGGTTCGGGCATCTGGTCAGGATGCCACCCGATCGCCTCCCTCGGGAGGTGTTTAGGGCACGTCCGACCGGTAGGAGGCCACGGGGAAGATCCAGGACACGCTGGGAAGACTATGTCTCCCGGCTGGCCTGGGAACGCCTCGGGATCCCCCGGGAGGAGCTGGACGAAGTGGCTGGGGAGAGGGAAGTCTGGGCTTCCCTGCTTAGGCTGCTGCCCCCGCGACCCGACCTCGGATAAGCGGAAGAAGATGGATGGATGGATGGACTATAGCAAAAAAACAAAACAAATGGGTACAAACAAAATGCGAGTACAAGGCGGAGAACAAACTTGGCTATGAACTAAAATAGCGCAAAGGCTAACTGTCGACAAGAAACAAAAACACTTACTGTGACACGAAGGAACTATGACATGAGCAAAGTGAACAAAAGTAGACAGAGCTACAACGACAAGCATTATGAAAGGTAGTAGTGACAACGACAATGACAATAATCCAGCACTGACTGGAGGGGAAGGCAGGTTTAAATAGCAGCTGGCTGATTGACACCAGGTGTGGCCAGGTGCTAATCATTCACAGCTGAGGGGAAGCAGCACTCAGGGAGACAATCAGGAAATGAAGACAAAATAAAAGCGCTGACAGAAAACTAAGACAAACACAGAGGAAAAACTAAAACAGTCAAACTGTCAGGGACAAGCCTGACAGACTGCAGCTCCGCCATGATGTGTTGTAAGTAAACTCAGAAAAGCCCCCTCTCTCCCCTCCTCCCCTTCCCACACCCACACACACACACCCAGATACACACACAGAGCGCGCATCTCTCTTCTCCGGCTTGTGACACAGGAAGAATCAGAAGGACGACACCGCAACTCTCCAATAAAACACACTCAGATCTTCTGTTTCTAGCCGATAAAACATGAAGAATAACGTAAAATAGCGCAGTAACGCATCATGTAGTAACGGTAACTGAGTTACTGAATATAAAAAATAACGCGTTAGACAACTAATTACCGCCGAAACTAACAGCGTTACTTTATAACGCGTTAGTCCCAACACTGCTGACGGATATAAGTAAGAACTTTACACTACTTTATATTAGAAATGAAAACAGCGGAGGATGAATGTCCCATGACAAGAAGCTAGAGAAAAAGGTGGACGCGCAAATTTTCAGGACTTATGCAGATCCCAAATACAGATCAGCAGGTACAAGAAGGTAGGAGAAGTTTATTTTGCATAATATTGCGAAACAAAATGCCAGATAATGTCTTACCTTATTCATTCATTCTTTGGGCGGCATGGCGTAGTGGGTAGAGCAACCGTGCCAGAAACCTGAGGGTTGCAGGTTCGCTCCCCGCCTCTTACCATCCAAAAATCGCTGCCGTTGTGTCCTTGGGCGGGACACTTCACCCTTTTCCCCCGGTGCCACTCACACCGGTGAATGATGAATGATAGGTGGTGGTCGGAGGGGCCGTTGGCGCAAATTGTAGCCACGCTTCCGTCAGTCTACCCCAGGGCAGCTGTGGCTATGAAAGTAGCTTACCACCACCAGGTGTGAATGATTGATGGGTTCTACATGTAAAGCGACTTTGGGTACTTAGAAAAGCGCTGTATAAATCCCAGTTATTATTATTATTATTATTCACACACCATAATAATACTCCTATGTTGAAGCACAGTATAATCCATCAAGCGGTGCGGCTTCATAGCCTACCAAAGTCGTACTAAAACATTTTGATAGATTTTTGAACATCGTGTGTAATGTTCCCGTGAAAAGACCGCCCGACCGGAACTTCCTTGAGTGAATAATGTAAACTCACTACACCGGTATATTTTAGCACTTTCATGGTGAGTTTACTGACAGACAGTGTTGGGTTATTTACTGAAAACCAGTAACTAGTTACAGTTACTAGTTACTTTATTTCAAAAGTAGCTCAGTTACTAACTCAGTTACTTACACCAAAAAGTAATGCGTTACTGTGAAAAGTAACTATTTAGTTACTTCTTTTTTTCACCTTTTTTTTTGTAGCTGTTTCAGCAGATTGGAATTGCTGTTTTGGGCAGTGGACACAACTTAGATTTGACTAAAATGTTCTTTTATTTGTGCTCGACAAAAGAAAAGTAGTGAGAATATCTTCATGTTAAGAAACTCGACTGTGTCAGAGTATGTTGGTGACGAACCCCAAGATGCAGAGATGGCAGGCTTTGTCCAGGAAAACATGATTTAATTTGTTAATTTAACACTATAGCAAAAAACAAACAAATGGGTACAAACAAAAGGCGAGCACAAGGGACACATTTTCAGGACTTATGCAGATCCCAAATACAGATCAGCAGGTACCAGAAGGTAGGAGAAGTTTATTTTGCATAATATTGCGAAACAAAACGCCAGATAATGTCTTACCTTATTCATTCATTCTTTGGGCGGCATGGCGTAGTGGGTAGAGCAACCATGCCAGAAACCTGAGGGTTGCAGGTTCGCTCCCCGCCTCTTACCATCCAAAAATCGCTGCCGTTGTGTCCTTGGGCGGGACACTTCACCCTTTTCCCCCGGTGCCACTCACACCGGTGAATTGAATGATGAATGATAGGTGGTGGTCGGAGGGGCCGTTGGCGCAAATTGTAGCCACGCTTCCGTCAGTCTACCCCAGGGCAGCTGTGGCTATGAAAGTAGCTTACCACCACCAGGTGTGAATGATTGATGGGTTCTACATGTAAAGCGACTTTGGGTACTTAGAAAAGCGCTATATAAATCCCAGTTATTATTATTATTATTATTATTCACACACCATAATAATACTCCTATGTTGAAGCACAGTATAATCCATCAAGCGGTGCGGCTTCATAGCCTACCGAAGTCGTACTAAAACATTTTGATAGATTTTTGAACATCGTGTGTAATGTTCTATATTTTCAATGGAACATATACAATTTTGGTTTTGTTTACCTGAGTCATATTGCAGTCTGCACGTATCTCTTATGTGTGACTGCCATCTACTGGTCACACTTATCATTGCACCATGTACCAAATAAAATTGCTTCGAGGTCGTTAAGCACAACCAACAGCATTCCGTACATTAGGCGCACCGGGTTATAAGGCGCACTGTCGAGTTTTGAGAAAATGAAAGGATTTTAAGTGCGCCTTATAGTCCGAAAAATACAGTATTTAGTATTATTTATCTCCAAATATTCTTATCTAACTATAGCACAGATGCAAACTCATTGTTTACATCATTATAACACTTGTGTCAAGGTTCTGGGGTTGCAGTGGAATGCAAAAAAAAAAGCCTAAAAACAGAACTACAGTACAATTATTCCAGTATTTAAGTTAGTACAAGAAGGCACTGCAGTTTGGAAAACTGTACAAAGAGAATGTGCAGTACAGGAAGAGATTACTACACCACTAATTGCTCCGTTACCAGTTGCAAAGCAAGACATCTGTAATATTGATGATAGCGTGAAAAGACAGATACAAAGTGGGTACATCTGCTAATGTAATTGTCTTCCTCGCTTGTTTTAATTGTACTCATTTCCTTGGCAGGATTAATTAAGTACAGCGTGTCTATACTTAATGTGTCTATGTGCCAGTGAGCAGCTCGTGTGGTTTTGTGCTTCGTACTCTAGGAAGTAGTCTAATACGGTCGCGATGTTAGATCCACTATGGACTGGACTTTCACACTTTTATGTTAGATCCACTATGGACTGGACTGTCACTATTATGTTAGATCCACTATGGACTAGATTCTCACTATTATGTTGGATCCACTGTGGACTAGACTCTCACACTATTATGTTAGATCCACTATGGACTGGACTCTCACTATTATGTTAGATCCACTATGGACTGGACTCTCACTATTATGTTAGATCCACTATGGACTGGACTCTCACTATTATGTTGGATCCACTATGGACTGGACACTCACTATTATGTTAGATCCACTATGGACTGGACTCTCACTATTATGTTAGATCCACTATGGACTGGACTCTCACTATTATGTTAGATCCACTACGGACTGGACTTTCACACTGTTATGTTAGATCCACTATGGACTGGACTCTCACTATTATGTTAGATCCACTATGGACTGGACTCTAACTATTATGTTAGACCCACTATGGACTGGACTCTCACTATTATGTTAGATCCACTATGGACTGGACCCTCACTATTATGTTAGATCCACTATGGACTGGACTCTCACTATTGTGTTAGATCCACTATGGACTAGATACTCACTCTTATGTTAGATCCACTATGGACTGGACTCTCACTATTATGTTAGATCCACTATGGACTGGACTCTCACTATTATGTTGGATCCACTATGGACTGGACCCTCACTATTATGTTAGATCCACTATGGACTGGACTCTCACTATTATGTTATATCCATTATGGACTGGACTTTCACATTATTATGTTAGATCCACTATGGACTGGACTCTCACTATTATGTTAGATCCACTATGGACTGGACTTTCACACTATTATGTTAGATCCACTATGGACTGGACTCTCACCATTATGTTAGATCCACTACGGACTGGACTTCCACACTATTATGTTAGATCCACTATGGACTGGACTCTCACTATTATGTTATACCCACTACGGACTGGACTTTCACACTTTTATGTTAGATCCACTATGGACTGGACTCTCACTATTATGTTAGATCCACTATGGACTGGACTCTCACTATTATGTTAGATCCACTATGGACTGGACTCTCACTATTATGTTGGATCCACTATGGACTGGATTCTCACATTATTATGCTAGATCCACTATGGACTGGACTCTCACTATTATATTAGATCCACTATGGATCCACTTTGTCAACAAATGCGTGAGCAAATTGTTGAACAGTTTAAGAAAAACCTTTCTCAACAAGCTATTGCAAGGAATTTAGGGATTTCAACATCTACGGTCCGTAATATCATCAAAGGGTTCAGGGAATCTGGAGAAATCACTGCACGTAAGAAGCTAAGCCTGTGACCTTCGATCCCTCAGGCTGTACTACATCAACAAGGGACATCAGTGTGTAAAGGATATCACCACATGGGCTCAGGAACACTTCAGAAACCCACTGTCAGTAACTACAGTTGGTCGCTACATCTGTAAGTGCAAGTTAAAACTCTCCTATGCATGGCAAAAACCGTTTATCAACAACACCCAGAAACGCCGTCGGCTTCGCTGGGCCTGAGCTCATCTAAGATGGACTGATACAAAGTGGAAAAGTGTTCTGTGGTCTGACGAGTCCACATTTCAAATTGTTTTTGGAAACTGTGGATGTCGTGTCCTCCGGACCAAGGAGGAAAAGAACCATCCGGATTGTTATAGGCGCAAAGTTGAAAAGCCAGCATCTGTGATGGTATGGGGGTGTATTAGTGCCCGTCTCCGCTTGGGATGGTCTCCTGCTGGCCCTACTATGGACTGGACTCTCACTATTATGTTATATCCACTATGGACTGTACTCTCACTATTATGTTAAATCCACTATGGACTGGACTCTCACTATTATGTTAGATCCACTATGGACTGGACTTTCACACTATTAGGTTAGATCCACTATGGACTGGACCCTCACTATTATGTTAGATCCACTATGGACTGGACTCTCACTATTATGTTAGACCCAATATGGACTGGACTCACACTATTATGTTAGATCCAGTATGGACTGGACTCTCACACTATTATGTTAGATCCACTATGGACTGGACCCTCACTATTATGTTAGATCCACTATGGACTGGACTCTCACTATTATGTTAGATCCACTATGGACTGGACTTTCACTATTATGTTAGATCCACTATGGACTGGACTCTCACACTATTATGTTAGATCCACTATGGACTGGACTCTCACTATTATGTTAGATCCACTATGGACTGGACTTTCACACTATTATGTTAGATCCACTATGGATTGGACTTTCACTATTATGTTAGATCCACTATGGACTGGACTCTCACTATTATGTTAACTCCACTATGGACTGGACTCTCACTATTATGTTAGATCCACTATGGACTGGGCTCTCACACTATTATGTTAGATCCACTATGGACTGGGCTCTCACTATTATGTTAGATCCACTATGGACTGGACTCTCACTATTATGTTAGAACCACTATGGACTGGACTCTCACACTATTATGTTAGATCCCCTATGGACTGGACTCTCACTATTATGTTAGATCCACTATGGACTGGGCTCTCACACTATTATGTTAGATCCACTATGGACTGGACTCTCACTATTATGTTAGATCCACTATGGACTGGACTCTCTCACTATTATGTTCGATCCACTATGGACTGGACTCTCACTATTATGTTAGAACCACTATGGACTGGACTCTCACACTATTATGTTAGATCCACTATGGACTGGACTCTCACTATTATGTTAGATCCACTACGGACATCTGCGGTCCTCTCCAAGGTTTCTCATAGTCATTCACATTGACATCCCACTGGGTTGTGAGTTTTTCCTTGCCCTTATGTGGGCTCTGAACCGAGGATGTATATAAATAAACATTGATTGATTGATTGATTGATTGAGAACTGGTTCTGCAATTTACTTTCTTGACATAGAATAAAAACATACGAGGAAAAACAGAGGTAATTCTTTGGAAAAAGACAGAAAAAAAGAAGAAGTATTCATGGATTAAAAGCCAAAAATTGGTTTCTGAGAAAAAAGTGCAGCTCTGCAAAACAGTATTTTATTCATCATGCTTTCATAAATGTTCCTTTTTTTTTTTTTGCACTGTTTTTTCACTACTTTTAATCCGTGGTAGCGTATGTACAGCACTTTGAGCAACAGGCGAGTGTAGAGAGCAGAGTATTGTAAGCGAAGGGCAGATCTCAACAGGATACAGGACTCCCGATGAGCGCGTCCTGAGCTGAACTTAGATTTTGATTTGTCGGACCGACAAGTCTTCACATGCTAGTTTATAAGCCTGGCAGTGGGCTCTCCGTGACCAGCATCACAGCCGAGTACACAAACATAAATAAATCCTGCTGGTTTTTTTGAGCATCTGCACAAATTCATGTGCTCTCATGCTCAATATTCAAATTGACTCTGATGGACTATTCTTGAACTATTGAATGTACTTTCAATCAATCAATCAATCAATCAATCAATGTTTATTTATATAGCCCTAAATCACAAGTGTCTCAAAGGGCTGCACAAGTCACAACGACATCAGCGGTTCAGCGCCCACATAAGGGCAAGGAAAAACTCCCAACCCAGTGGGACGTTGATGAGAATGACTATGAGAAACCTTGGAGAGGACCGCAGATGTGGGTAACCCCCACCTCTAGGGGAGACCGAATGCAATGGATGTCGAGTGGGTCTGACATAATATTGTAAAAGTCTAGTCCGTAGTGGATCTAACATTATAGTGAGAGTCCAGTCCACAGTGGATCTAACATTATAGTGAGAGTCCAGTCCACAGTGGATCTAACATTATAGTGAGAGTCCAGTCCATAGTGGATCTAACATAATAGTGAGAGTCCAGTCTATAGTGAATCTAACATAGTAGTGAGAGTCCAGTCCATAGTGGATCTAACATATTAGTATGAGAGTCCAGTCCATAGTGGATCTAACATAATAGTGTGAGAGTTCAGTCCATAGTGGATCTAACATAATAGTGTGAGGTCCAGTCCATAGTGGATGAAACATAATAGTGAGAGTCTAGTCCATAGTGGATCTAACATAATAGTGAGAATCCAGTCCATAGTGGATGTAACATAATAGTGTGAAAGTCCAGTCCATAGTGGGTCTAACATAATAGTTAGTGTCCAGTCCATAGTGGATCCAACATAATAGTTAGTGACTAGTCCATAGTGGATCTAACATAATAGTGAGAGTCCAGTCCATAGTGGATCTAACATAATAGTGAGAGTCCAGTCCATAGTGGGTCTAACATAATAGTGAGAGTCCAGTCCATAGTGGATCTAACATAATAGTGAGAGTCCAGTCCATAGTGGATCTAACATAATAGTGTGAGAGTCCAGTCCATAGTGGATCTAACATAATAGTGTGAGAGTCCAGTCCATAGTGGATCTAACATTATAGTGTGAGAATCCATTCCATAGTGGATCTAGCATAATAGTGTGAGAGTCCAGTCCATAGTGGATCTAACATAATAGTGAAAGTTCAGTCCATAGTGGATCTAACATAATAGTGAGAGTCCAGTCCATAGTGGATCTAACATAATAGTGTGAAAGTCCAGTCCATAGTGGGTCTAACATAATAGTTAGAGTCCAGTCCATAGTGGATCTAACATAATAGTGTGAGAGTCCAGTCCATAGTGGATCTAACATAATAGTGAGAGTCCAGTCCATAGTGGATCTAACATAATAGTGTGAGAGTCCAGTCCATAGTGGATCTAACATAATAGTGTGAGAGTCCAGTCCATAGTGGATCTAACATAATAGTGAGAGTCCAGTCCATAGTGGATCTAACATAATAGTGTGAAAGTCCAGTCCATAGTGGGTCTAACATAATAGTTAGTGTCCAGTCCATAGTGGATCTAAAATAATAGTGAGAGTCCAGTCCATACTGGATCTAACATAATAGTGAGAGTCCAGTCCATAGTGGTTCTAACATAATAGTGTGAGAGTCCAGTCCATAGTGGACCTAACATAATAGTGAGAGTCCAGTCCATAGTGGATCTAACATAATAGTGTGAGAGTCCAGTCCATAGTGGATCTAACATAATAGTGAGAGTCCAGTCCATAGTGGATCTAACATAATAGTGAGAGTCCAGTCCATAGTGGATCTAACATAATAGTGAGAGTCCAGTCCATAGTGGATCTAACATAATAGTGAGAGTCCAGTCCATAGTGGATCTAACATAATAGTGAGAGTCCAGTCCATAGTGGATCTAACATAATAGTGAGAGTTCAGTCCATAGTGGATCTAACATAATAGTGTGAAAGTCCAGTCCATAGTGGATCTAACATAATAGTGAGAGTCCAGTCCATAGTGGATCTAACATAATAGTGTGAGAGTCCAGTCCATAGTGGATCTAACATAATAGTGAGAGTCCAGTCCATAGTGGATCTAACATAATAGTGTGAGAGTCCAGTCCATGGTGAATCTAACATAATAGTGAGAGTCCAGTCCATAGTGGATCTAACATAATAGTGAGAGTCCAGTCCATAGTGGATCTAGCATAATAGTGAGAGTCCAGTCCATAGTGGATCTAACATAATAGTGTGAGAGTCCAGTCCATAGTGGATCTAACATAATAGTGAGAGTCCAGTCCGTAGTAGATCTAACATAATAGTGAGAGTCCAGTCCATAGTGGATCTAACATAATAGTGAGAGTCCAGTCTATAGTGGATCTAACATAATAGTGAGAGTCCAGTCCATAGTGGATCTAACATAATAGATAATAGTGAGAGTCCAGTCCATAGTGGATCTAACATAATAGTGAGAGTCCAGTCCATAGTGGATCTAACATAATAGTGTGAAAGTCCAGTCCATAGTGGATCTAACATAATAGTGAGAGTCCAGTCCATAGTGGATCTACCATAATAGTGGGAGTCCAGTCCATAGTGGATCTAACATAATAGTGTGAGAGTCCAGTCCATGGTGAATCTAACATAATAGTGAGAGTCCAGTCCATAGTGGATCTAACATAATAGTGAGAGTCCAGTCCATAGTGGATCTAACATAATAGTGAGAGTTCAGTCCATAGTGGATCTAACATAATAGTGTGAAAGTCCAGTCCATAGTGGATCTAACATAATAGTGAGAGTCCAGTCCATAGTGGATCTAACATAATAGTGAGAGTCCAGTCCATAGTGAGGCCAGCGGGAGACCATCCCAAGCGGAGACGGGCACTAATACACCCCCATGCCATCACTGATGCTGGCTTTTCAACTTTGCGCCTATAACAATCCGGATGGTTCTTTTCCTCTTTGGTCCGTAGGACACGACGTCCACAGTTTCCAAAAACAATTTGAAATGTGGACTCGTCAGACCACAGAACACTTTTCCACTTTGCATCAGTCCATCTTAGATGAGCTCAGGCCCAGCGAAGCCGACGGCGTTTCTGGGTGTTGTTGATAAACGGTTTTTGCCATGCATAGGAGAGTTTTAACTTACACCTACAGATGTAGCGACCAACTGTAGTTACTGACAGTGGGTTTCTGAAGTGTTCCTGAGCCCATGTGGTGATATCCTTTACACACTGATGTCGCTTGTTGATGCGGTACAGCCTGAGGGATCGAAGGTCACGGGCTTAGCTGCTTACGTGCAGTGATTTCTCCAGATTCTCTGAACCCCTTTGATGATATTACGGACCGTAGATGGTGAAATCCCTAAATTCCTTGCAATAGCTGGTTGAGAAAGGTTTTTCTTAAACTGTTCAACAATTTGCTCACGCATTTGTTGACAAAGTGGATCCATAGTGGATCTAACATAATAGTGAGAGTCTAGTCCATAGTGGATCTAACATAATAGTGTGAGAATCCAGTCCATAGTGGATCCAACAAAATAGTGAGAGTCCAGTCCATAGTGGGTCTAACATAATAGTTAGAGTCCAGTCCATAGTGGATCTAACATAATAGTGAGAGTCCAGTCCATAGTGGATCTAACATAAAAGTGTGAAAGTCCAGTCTGTAGTGGATCTAACATAATAGTGAGAGTCCAGTCCATAGTGGATCTAACATAATAGTTAGAGTCCAGTCCATAGTGGATCTAACATAATAGTGTGGAAGTCCAGTCCGTAGTGGATCTAACATAATAGTGAGAGAGTCCAGTCCATAGTGGATCTAACATAATAGTGAGAGTCCAGTCCATAGTGGATCTAACATAATAGTGTGAAAGTCCAGTCCATAGTGGGTCTAACATAATAGTTAGAGTCCAGTCCATAGTGGATCTAACATAATAGTGTGGAAGTCCAGTCCGTAGTGGATCTAACATAATAGTGAGAGAGTCCAGTCCATAGTGGATCTAACATAATAGTGAGAGTCCAGTCCATAGTGGATCTAACATAATAGTGTGAAAGTCCAGTCCATAATGGATCCAACATAATAGTGAGAGTCCAGTCCATAGTGGATCTAACATAATAGTGAGAGTCCAGTTCACAGTGGATCTAACATAATAGTGTGAGAGTCCAGTCCATAGTGGATCTAACATAATAGTGAGAGTCCAGTCCATAGTGGATCTAACATAATAGTGTGAGAGTCCAGTCCATAGTGGATCTAACATAATAGTGTAAGAGTTCAGTCCATAGTGGATCTAACATAATAGTGAGAGTCCAGTCCATAGTGGAGCTAACATAATACTGAGAGTCCAGTCCATAGTGGATCTAACATAAAAGCGTGAGAGTTCAGTCCATAGTGGATCTAACATAATAGTGAGAGTCCAGTCCATAGTGGATCTAACATAATAGTGAGAGTCCAGTCCATAGTGGATCTAACATAATAATCTACTTTTATACCCAATCATGGAACCCACCTGTTCCCAATTTGCCTGTTCACCTGTGGGATGTTCCAAATAAGTGTTTGATGAGCATTCCTCAACTTTATCAGTATTTATTGCCACCTTTCCCAACTTCTTTGTCACATGTTGCTGGCATCAAATTCTAAAGTTAATGATTATTTGCAAAAAAAAAAAAAAATGTTTATCAGTTTGAACATCAAATATGTTGTCTTTGTAGCATATTCAACTGAATATGGGTTGGAAAGTATTTGCAAATCATTGTATTTTGTTTATATTTACATCTAACACAATTTCCCAACTCATATGGAAACGGGGTTTGTAGATCAGGCCTTCAACATCTGCCACAGATCACATGTCTAATGATTCTAACCCCATCTTTGTATTTGTTTCCTTCCAGAATGAGTACACATGTCCACGGCCCTTACCCGGCGCCTGGCTAGGAGATCTGACTACCATCCATTAGGAAGAACCGCTTCGGACCGTGGAAAAAAAAGCATCTTAACACAAATGCGAGGATAGCTACCCAAAGAACCTGTAAGGATCATATTCAGATTGTTCAGTGAAAAGAAACTCCCAAGAAATATCCCCGAGAAAAACTACGACCGAGAGGTAATAATACCTTTTTAATAACTTCTAAAGGAAACTTTTCCCGATGCCGACGGCGTGCTGTGGACGCAAGTACAGGAATATGACTCATCTTGACTCTCGGGGATTTCCGCGAGGACAATTTGATTGATTTCAAAGAAAGAGACATGCACTGTACATATTGTAAGAGGCTTTAAAATGTGTTACTGGTGAAGATGCACCCCCTTGACGGACCCCTGCGTAATTTAAAATAGATTTTGTTTACACAGGAAGCATCTTACAAGGTCGATTTTTTTTTTGCTATTTTCACAAGACCTGATTGGTGTGTATGTGCCTAACTGGATCAGAATCAGTGTGTTTTTTTGTTTGTTTTGTTTGTTTGTGTGGAGGGGGGCGTGGCCTGCTGACCTGCAGCGAAGCGGGGTGTGCCAGGACCGGCTTCGAGATCAGCGACAGGTGCGTAGATAGCCCACCTGGGCGTGTTTATCTAAATCACCTGTCGCTCTGTTAAAAGGCAGCAGCCGGGAAGGAGAGGGGAGTTGACAGTGGAGCACGAAAAGGAAAGCACAAAGACAATTTATGACAAAATAAAACATTGTTGTAACTCTGGAGGAGCCCGGCATGTCGGTCATTGGTGGTCCGAAGAACCCGGAGGCGCAAGTCTTCCACAATTTGGCGGGGGAGGACGACCCCCCCGACGGCTCGTGCTCGTGCTCCACCGTCAACTCCCCTCTCCTTCCCGGCTGCTGCCTTTAACAGAGCGACAGGTAATTAGATACAAATCTACGCACCTGTCGCTGATCTCGAAGCCGGTCCTGGCACACACCGCTTCGCTGCAGGTCCGCAGGCCACGCCCCCCCCTCCACAGTTTGTATTTTGCACTTGTCGGTAAAGATAAACAAGCTTTACCAAGTTTACGGGCAAACCGGTAAGAGCTGAGGCTATCCCAAGCCAATGACTTTTGCTGTTTTTTTTTTTACATTTATTTGGTTTTACTTTATCGTTCAAAGTGGTTTATTTAGTTGGACAAGAAATGCAATCAGGAGGAGAGTAGAAAAAACAGAGAAAAGCTCTCGCCATGAAGAAAATGTAATTTTCTAAGAATACGATGTTGTTAATGTTGTACTTTAAGGGTATTTGTTTGCCCAGTTTTTACCATAAAAAAAACCCCACCCAGAATGCACTGCTTTTTGCTGTCTGCGTGATCGAAAAAAATCTTTTTCTTTCAGCATATTTTTTTACTTCATTATCACTGTACAGAATTTTGAAGGCCTTCATCATTAAGTGTGTGAAGTAGAAGGCATGGTTTCTTTTTCTGACCTGCTCTGTGCATTCCATTCCTTCAGCCTGCGTCGGTGATTAAGTGGAAATATAGCTCATTACAAATGAAAGGATAGTCTTCAATGGGAGGGGTTTCAAATATACAAAAATAATAATAAAAAATCCCTAAAAAGTGACATTAAACTGCTGTTCTCATAAGAATTTAGTAGGATCCTACAAAACTCATTTAAATTGGGCTTTCAATCAAAAACAAATATACTTGGTGTTAATGGCAATCTTTTTATTAAAAATGCACAATCAATAGGTATTTTTATTTATTTTATTTACAAAACTCATACCGAATGTGATCAATCTAATTAAAGAAAACTGAGCAACCCCAAAACAATCCCAGTTTTACATTTCTTAGAATAATTTTATTAAGCAATTGACAAGACATACAAACACAGGAAAAACTCAAATTGATAATAGTTTCAAAAATATAAATAGGATAAATAATAGTCAATAAAAAAATAAATTATTGCTATTTTGCTCATTTAAGAGACTTTAATTTACAAATTAATTACTATAACAATAACGATGTCTATCATTATTATTATCATTATTATTATTAGTATTACCATTATTATTAATTATTAATATGGTTTTCTACACCAACATTCATCTGTTTATTATTATTTTTCTTCTCCAGATTTTGCCACGTTCTAACTACCACATTTTACACCCGTTCCAACTTATGTCATGACTTGGTCCTGGGGTTTAGTTTTTCTCGAAGGCAACGGAAAGTTGGCTCGGGCGAGACGGGAATGAAGGTACATTTTTATTTAAACACTATAAATACAAAACAAGGAAGTAAACAAAAAGCGCGCACAATGGCGGAGAACAAACTATGAAACCAAACACTTGCACAAAGGCAAAAACTATGAACAATAAAAAAAAGACTAACTGTGGCAATAATAAACAAAACTTACTTGGCATGGACAAAAAGGAGCAGCGTGAACGATGGACATGAAAAAAGAGTCAGAAATGTGCAGAGCATAAATGTGGGGATGTCACCAGAAAGACAAACTGAAAAACAATGAACTTAAATACTACAGACATGATTAACGAAAACAGGTGCGTGACTCAAAACGTGAAACAAGTGCGTGACGTGACAGGTGAAAACTAATGGGTTGCTATGGTGACAAACAAGAGTGCACAATGAGTCAGGTGAAACTAATGGGTAATCATGGAAACAAGACAAGGGAGTGAAAAGACAGAAACTAAAGAGTCCAATAACTAAACAAAACATGACTAAGACAAAACATGATTACACAGACATGACAACGTCAAACTGTTCAGCCTATTCGGGAATCGCGGGCCTTCCCTTGACAATTTCCATAAAAATCCCAGATTTCCCAGAGTTCCAGGTTTTCTGGGACATTTTTCCCATTCAAAATGAATTGGACATTTTTCAAACTTCCACCATTTCCACATTTTTCAACCGATTGAAGCCATTCCACCTTCAACATATTCCACATATCCTGGAAATTCAAACTACCATTTTTTTCAAATTCAAAAACATTCCAGGAATTCCCTGATTACCCTATGTTCACCTTTTTTTTCTGCCGACTACTCCTTCCACATTTTTCAACCGACTTCAACCGTTCCACCGTCAAAACAGGACAAAAAAAACAAAGTTGTTTTTTGAACTGGAAAAATTCCCAGTTTTCCCGAAATTCCAGGATTTCTCCAATACCATTTCTCAAATAAAAATGGAATACTTCAACATTTCTCAACCGGTTTGAAAAGTTCCAACACCAACCATTTCAACTCATTCCGAACATTCACATTTTTTTGCATTTTCCAAAAAATCCCACTTTTCCCAAAATTTCCAGAAAGTTCCCATTGAAATGAAGGGACATTTTTCCAAGTTGCACAATTCCCACATTTTTCAACCTATTCAAACCATTCCAACATCAACACATTCCACTCATCCTGGACATTCAAACAAACACTTTCCAAAGTTCCAAACCAAATTCCGGTTTTCCTGGAAATTCAAACTCTAAACATTCAAACTATTCTTACATTCATACTACATTCTATCAGCATGTCAGTTCAACTTCAGCATTGGAGCATTCACACGCAATTTCTTTCATTTCTCTAACCATCACGACCATTAACAATACAAAAATAACAATAATAGTCAGAGTGGCTTACACTTGCATCTCATAAACGTGACAACATCAGCAGGAACCAGAAGGTAAGAAAAGTTGCATTTGCATAATATTGCGATGAAAAAATATTCCATATGCATACAAAAACAGCAGAATCTGAGGAGCAAGGTGGGGGGGTTATTCATTTTGCAATGCAGTCTGCTGAAAATGATGGAAAGCATCACTCTACATGGCAACTGACGCTGTGGTCAAAGTTAGAATTGCCACAGAACACATTTTTAAAATATTCAACACTTTTCTGCCATCTGGCGGCTGAAGTTGATAGTGTACCCCCCAATTTGTCACGTTTCATGTGTCAGGTAAACCGCGGAAAATGGGGCCATATGAAATAAATGTACATATAAAATATATATATTCTAAAAACTTAATTCTAGCCTTTCCTTTACCACTTTTTACATGTGTTTGGGGTCATTGTCCTGTTGGAACACCCAACCGCGCCCAAGACCCAACTTCCGGGCTGATGATTTTAGGTTGAACTGAAGAATTTGGAAGTAATCCTCCTTTTTCATTGTCCCATTTATTCTCTGTAAAGCAGCAGTTCCATTGGCAGCAAAACAGGCCCAGAGCATAATACTACCACCACCATGCTTGACGGTAGGCATGGTGTTCCTGGGATTAAAGGCCTCACCTTTTCTCCTCCAATCATATTGCTGGGTATTGTGGCCAAACAGCTCAATTTTTGTTTCTTCTGACATCACATGGACAAAGATAAGACCTTCGGGAGGAAAGTTCCGTGGTCAGATGAAACAAAAATTGAGCCACAATACCCAGCAATATGTTTGGAGGAGAAAAGGTGAGGCCTTTAATCCCAGGAACACCATCCCTAAGGTCAAGCATGGTGGTGGTAGTATTATGCTCTGGGCCTATTTTGCTGCCAATGGAACTGGTGCTTAAATGGGACAATGAAAAAGGAGGATTACCTCCAAATTCTTCAGGACAAGCTAAAATCATCAGCCCGGCGCAGTTGGTTGTTTCAACAGGACAATGACCCCCAAACACATGTCAAAAGTGGTAAAGGAATGGCTATATCAAGCTAGAATGAAGGTTTTAGAATGGCCTTCCCAAAAATCCTGACTTAAACAAGTGGACAATGCTAAAGAAACAAGTCCATGTCAGAAAAACCAACAAAATTTAGCTGAACTGCACCGATTTTGTCAAGAGGAGTGGTCAAAAAATTCAAGCAGAAGCTTGTGGATGGCTACCAAAAACGCCTTATTGCAGGTAAACTTGCCAAGGGACATGTAAGCAAATATTAACATTGCTGTATGTATACTTTTGACTTTTTCTCACATTTTCAGTAGACCCATAAAAAATTTACAAAAGAACCAATTTATGAATATTTTTTGTGACTATCAAGAATGTGCTCCAATCACTCTATCACAAAAAAATAAGAGTTGTAGAAACTATTGGAAACTCAAGACAGCCATGACATGATGCAGAGGTGGGTAGTAACGCGCTACATTTACTCCGTTACATCTACTTGAGTAACTTTTGGGATAAATTGTACTTCTAAGAGTAGTTTTAATGCAACATACTATTACTTTTACTTAAGTATATTTATAGAGAAGGAACGCTACTTTTACTCCGCTACTTTTATCTACATTCAGCTCGCTACTCGCTACTAATTTTTATCGATCTGTTAATGCACGCTTTGTTTGTTTTGGTCTGTCAGACAGACCTTCAAAGTGTCTGCCTTACTGGTGACGTTTCACTTCGTTCCACCAATCAGATGCAGTCACTGGTGACGTTGGACCAATCAAACAGAGCCAGGTGGTCACATGACCTGACTTAAACAAGTTGAAAAACTTATTGGGGTGTTACCATTTAATGGTCAATTGTACGGAATGTGTACTGTACTGTGCAATCTAATAATAAAAGTTCCAATCAATCAATCAAAAGTGTGAAGGAAAAAAGATACTTTTTTATTTCAACCGTACATCCCGTCAAAAGCCTCAAGACTGACCGCACATGAGGACGTTCCTGTCTTCACAATAAAAGTGCCGCACCATCGCGGTTGCGCTTTCAAAACAAGAGTCTCCGAAAGCCAGCGCAAACAAGCTAGCAAGCTACGGAGTTTGACGCCAATATATTTCTTGTAAAGTGTATAAAAACGAATATGGAAGCTGGACAAATAAGATGCCAAAAACCCACCACTTTCATGTGGTATTGGACAGAAAGGAGGAACTTTTCTTCTCCTCCATTTGAAAACGTGGACGTTATCATCACGACTGTCTGATTACAATCAATGCAAGTCATCAGAATCAGGTAATACACCAACTTATATTCTAGTCTTCATGAAAGAAAGGAATCTATATGTTAAACATGCATGTATATTCATTAAAACACCTTTAACATGTAAACAAAAACAGCAAAATAAATACTTATAAATTATATACTGTATATATCAATGTATATGTATGTATGTATGTATGTATATATATATATATATATATATATATATATATATATATATATATATATATATGATATGAGTGTGTATGTTACTCATCAGTTACTCAGTACTTGAGTAGTTTTTTCACAACATACTTTTTACTTTTACTCAAGTAAATATTTGGGTGACTACTCCTTACTTTTACTTGAGTAATAAATCTCTAAAGTAACAGTACTCTTACTTGAGTACAATTTCTGGCTACTCTACCCACCTCTGACATTATGTACACAAAAATACCAAACTTTTGTACTGTTGAGGACCGGTATCGATTCCCAGGTACCGGGGAATCGGTAGTGTATCGATTCAAATGTGAAAGGTACCCATCTCTAATTATCGTTAACATTTGTCCTGGAAACCTATCGCAATACTTTGGTATTGTGAGTAACCTTGAGATTCCCCTCCCAAGTCCATTACGCTTATTCCAAATTCTTATGAGAACAGTTCGTTCCATTGCATCATCAAAAAGCGCCTTTTATTTATTGTGTGTCATTTGTAAGAGTTAGTTTCTTTCATACGTGTGTGTGTCTTTGGAAGTCTTGCAGTGACGGTGTTCACTCGGAGGGCCTGTCCTGTGCAGATACCTCAGCTTCTTCTTTTTTTTTTTTACATGAAATAACTTGTTTCACTTCCCATCAAAGCAACCATCCCACGCTCTCTACCTTGCTGTGTGCTCTTCTTTGTGTGCTTGTGTTTCCTTCTAATTCCTAATTAGAAGCATATTGAGTTGTTTCTCCAAACCTTTAAATGTAAACCTTTTAGTCATTTTCTATTGTAAATTCCTGCTTTCCTCATTGTTGATGCTCTGCGGGTGTAATCTTTGTTCACTTTCCACAGTATGTTTTTTTTTAATGAAAACATTCATTGGTCAGCAATATGAATTGGTAAAATAAAATATGACTTAGCCATAATGTGTTCCTACTCCACAGTTGCATCATTTCTTTCACATCCCCAAAAAAGACCGGACTATGTCCCGTGGATCAGAAGCCATCATACCAACATTAGCTTCGTTAAAGGGGAACATTATCACAATTTAAGAAGGGTTAAAACCATTAAAAATCAGTTCCCAGTGGCTTATTTTATTTTTCGAAGTTTTTTTCAAAATTTTACCCATCACGCAATATCCCTAAAAAAAAAGCTTCAAAGTACCATTTTTTCAGCTATAGTTACATTAATCATTAGTAATGCAGCAGCCTAGTTTTGAATGGCAGGGTCCCTGCTATCACATGTTGATAAAAAAATATAACATCTACATAATAAAAATCAACTACAGGCTTCCCAAATGCTGTAATAAATGAAGCATGATGAGTTGACTTGACACTGTTTAAAGGGGAACATTATCACAATTTCAGAATGGTTAAAACCATTAAAAATCAGTTCCCAGTGGCTTATTTTATTTTTCGAAGTTTTTTTCAACATTTTACCCATCACGCAATATCCCTAAAAAAAAAGCTTCAAAGTACCATTTTTTCAGCTATAGTTACATTAATCATTAGTAATGCAGCAGCCTAGTTTTGAATGGCAGGGTCCCTGCTATCACATGTTGATCAAAATATAACATCTACACAATAAAAATCAACTACAGGCTTCCCAAATGCTGTAATAAATGAAGCATGATGAGTTGACTTGACACTGTTTAAAGGGGAACATTATCACAATTTCAGAAGGGTTAAAACCATTAAAAATCAGTTCCCAGTGGCTTATTTTATTTCTCGAAGTTTTTTTCAAAATTTTACCCATCACGCAATATCCCTAAAAAAAAGCTTCAAAGTACCATTTTTTCAGCTATAGTTACATTAATCATTAGTAATGCAGCAGCCTTGTTTTGAATGGCAGGGTCCCTGCTATCACATGTTGATAAAAAAATATAACATCTACATAAAAAAAATCAACTACAGGCTTCCCAAATGCTGTAATAAATGAAGCATGATGAGTTGACTTGACACTGTTTAAAGGGGAACATTATCACAATTTCAGAAGGGTTAAAACCATTAAAAATCAGTTCCCAGTGGCTTATTTTATTTTTCGAAGTTTTTTTCAAAATTTTACCCATCACGCAATATCCCTAAAAAAAGCTTCAAAGTGCCTGATTTTAACCATCGTTATAAACACCCGTCCATTTTCCTGTGACGTCACATAGTGATGCCAATACATACTTGCCAACCCTCCCGGATTTTCCGGGAGACTCCCGAAATTCAGCGCCTCCCCCGAAAACCTAATTTTCTCCCGAAAAACTCCCGAAATTCAGGCGGACCTGAGTGACGTGTTGACAACACACAACAACAGTGTCTACCGTAAAGCAGTTCGTCTGCCGTAAACAGCAATGTTGTGACACTTTTAAACAGGACAATACTGCCATCTACTGTACATGCATATGTGACCCACCCATAATGTGTCACATTTTTTGTGTTGATTTATTTATTTTATTTTGTGGTTTGAATTCGTTTTTGGAGCTGTCATTACACATTTATCAGTATTCACATTGGTCAGTAGGGGGCAGTAGGGCGTTTCTTCCCAATTGAATGCTATCACCTGCAGACCGGAAGTGGCTTGTCATTCTGATGAGCGCCACCAGTCTGTGAACAATTGCAACGTCCTGTGTGCTTTTTCCTCCTGTATAACAGGTTAGTTTTGGTGAATCAACTCACTGAATAATATCCATGTGATCTTTATAAGTTTAAGTACACATTCTGATGGTGGAGCCTAACTCTAAAGTGTTTGTGAGTTGTAGTTTGTAAATGAACACTGAAATTCAAGTATTTATTTTATTTATATATATATATATATATATATATATATATATATATATATATATATATATATATATATATATATATATATATATATAGCTAGAATTCACTGAAAGTCAAGTATTTATTATATATATATATCTTAACCACGCCCCCAACCACGCCCCCCGCCCCACCCCCGACCACGCCCCCACACCCCACACCCCACCTCCCGAAATCGGAGGTCTCAAGGTTGGCAAGTATGTGCCAATAGAAACAAACATGGCGCATAGAACAGCAAGCTATAGCGACATTAGCTCGGATTCAGACTCGGATTTCAGCGGCTTAAGCAATTCAACAGATTATGCATGTATTGAAACGGATGGTTGTAGTGTGGAGGCAGGTAGCGAAAACGAAATTGAAGAAGAAACTGAAGCTATTGAGCCATATCGGTTTGAACCGTATGCAAGCGAAACCGACGAAAACGACACGGGAGAAAGCGAGGACGAATTCGGCGATCGCCTTCTAACCAACGATTGGTATGTGTTTGTTTGGCATTAAAGGAAACTAACAACTATGAATTAGGTTTACAGCATATGAAATACATTTGGCAACAACATGCACTTTGAGAGTGCAGACAGCCCAATTTTCATCAATTAATATATTCTGTAGACATACCCTCATCCGCTCTCTTTTCCTGAAAGCTGATCCGTCCAGTCCAGTTGGAAATGCATCTGCTTTGAGTGTCGCAGGATATCCACACATTCTTGCCATCTCTGTCGTAGCATAGCTTTCGTCGGTAAAGTGTGCGGAACAAACGTCCAATTTCTTGCCACTTTCGCATCTTTGGGCCACTGGTGCAACTTGAATCCGTCCCTGTTCGTGTTGTTACACCCTACGACGGAAAACAGTCGAAAAAACGGAAAATAACAGCCCATTTCAGGCGCGCTAAGAACATATATTTTTCCACGATTTCAGCACTCAGGTTAATCATACCTAAATAGACACAAAATACTGCATTACACAAGACTACCCGAATGTACTCGAATGATTGAAAAAAATAAATGTTTTTAAGCTAAATTATTGGTGAACACAGTTTATGTATAATCATTTACGTAAAACCGCGAGTAATGAATAAAGTTTTCATCAATTAATATATTCTGTAGACATACCCTCATCCGCTCTCTTTTCCTGAAAGCTGATCTGTCCAGTTTTGGAGTTGATGTCAGCATCTGCTTTGAGTGTCGCAGGATATCCGCACATTCTTGCCATCTCTGTCGTAGCATAGCTTTCGTCGGTAAAGTGTGCGGAACAAACGACTGACCATTTTCGTCGGCTTTCCCCACAGCCTCGTATTTTGAACAAATTTCGTCCAATTTCTCGCCACTTTCGCATCTTTGGGCCACTGGTGCAACTTGAATCCGTCCCTGTTCGTGTTGTTACACCCTCCGACAACACACCGTGAGAAAATGGCGGATTCATACCTGCCAACTACTCCGGTTTTCCCGTAATTAGTACGGTTTTCATCAACCTATTCCGGGTTACGGTTGCAGTGATAACAAATACGGTTTTTCATTAATTAAAAAAAAAATTTTTTTTTAAAGTTTTATTCACAAAATCGCGTAACAACAATGACAATCGACAGTGCTTCCCGTAACTTCCTATCGAGCCATGTGCGAGGCTATTTATAGCACCGCTGCCAAGCACGAGGCACCAGTTGCCATTGTTTCCAAACGAGCGAACGATCATGGAATCAGCCGGAGAAAAATCGCAAACGAGTCTTAAACCGAAAAGAAAACTGCAGTCATTCCGTGAAGAATATTCAAAAGCCTATCCGGGAATAATTATCCGTTCCAAAAAGGGTGAAAACTACGCGAATTGCACCTTGTGCAAACAAGATTTTTCGATCGGACACGGAGGAATTAGCCATGTAAAAGACCACGTTGGGACAAAAAAACACAAGTCTAATGCCGTTGCTAGCGATACAAGTGGAAAACTTTCAAAGTTTTTCGGATTTTAGCCACAAAAAGGTAATGACACCAAAGTTATCTATTGGAATTGTTTAGTACTGTTATAC
This sequence comes from Nerophis lumbriciformis, assembly GCF_033978685.3. NCBI lineage: Eukaryota > Metazoa > Chordata > Actinopteri > Syngnathiformes > Syngnathidae > Nerophis > Nerophis lumbriciformis. Next base: position 38,163,873 of record NC_084567.2, on the reverse strand, counting down.
TGTTAAAAGTGTTTATACTATTTATGCTTTCAAGTCCAAGTTGAAGAAATCTTGTTAAATGTTGACAGCATAACTACCAAAATACAGAAGTATGTCCTTAATATTTTTGCAGTGCTATTTCTGTTGAAAAGTTAAAATGATTACATTAGAGATGTGATGTGCCACTTTTCAAGTGTCTGATGGCTTAAATTTATTTTCATTATTTTTTCATATTTTGAATTCTTTTGAAAGGCTTACAAAAAAACTACATTTGAATTGTAATTCCATGCTATTGACAGGACTATTAATTTTAATGAAGTTAGCTTACCATGTTTACAGTATGATAATTGTGATAGAAATGTGAATTTTAGGCACAGAATCTGTTTTACAATTGAACAAGGCAGTAGATTATACAAGCTTGGACAGAAAGTTAATAATGACACCAATTTTTTTTTTAATGGAATTGTTTAGTACTGTTTTACCATTTGTTTACTGTAAAAAGTGTTTATACTTTCAATGAACAAATTGAAGTCTTGTGAAAGGTTGACAGGATAACTGGCATTAACTGTCAAAATAATTTCAAACTATTGAAGTTAGCTTACAGAATAAACATGTCAATCAACCCATATGATTTTTGCTGTAATATTTTTGTTTTGAAAAGTCACTGTGACTGATAGAAAAGTGATTGTTTTAGCAACATTTTAACCTGTCTGAATGCTAATAATCATTTTGCGTCGAGGGGCGAAGCCTGAACCCCCCCACCAGGACTTTGTCCTGGACCTACCGGGGCCTGCGGCCCCTGGACCCTGGCTACTAGGTTTTTCTGATTTCAAAAGTTGGCAGGTATGCGGATTGCTTCCCGATGTGACGTCACAACTCGAGAGCGAATAATAGAAAGGCGTTTAATTCGGCAAAATTCACCCATTTAGAGTTCGGAAATCGGTTAAAAAAATACATGGTCTTTTTTCTGCAACATCAAGGTATATATTGACGCTTACATAGGTCTGGTGATAATGTTCCCCTTTAAGTTAGAGAGGACCATCCGTCTATCCGTCTCAGCTTGACAGGTTTTGCACAAACGGCTTCCGCTGTGAGCAGCAACAGCCCTAATTATGCACCCTGTGAAATGTGTTGTTTATCTCAGGAAGGAGTCATGTTTTGTGATACCCCCCCACCCACCCACCCTCATGTTCGCAGAGCTCGGAACATGTCAAGCTGTCAGCCCAGAGGTCTTGAAGGTCCAATGTTCACCTCTTCTTCTATCGTTGACAAAAGTGCACCAACTTAAGAGTGTTTTGAGGTAAGACCTGTCTCTCGGCTAATTGTTATTCTCTCGGCTAATTGTTATTCTTTAAAGGGGAACATTATCACCAGACCTATGCAAGCGTCAATATATACCTTGATGTTGCAGAAAAAAGACCATATATTTTTTTAACCGATTTCCGAACTCTAAATGGGTGAATTTTGGCGAATTAAACGCCTTTCTAATATTCGCTCTCTCCGTTTTTTCGACTGTTTTCCGTACCTTGGAGACATCATGCCTCGTCGGTGTGTTGTCGGAGGGTGTAACAACAAGAACAGGGACGGATTCAAGTTGCACCAGTGGCCCAAAGGTGCGAAAGTGGCAAGAAATTGGACGTTTGTTCCGCACACTTTACCGACGAAAGCTATGCCACGACAGAGAAGGCAAGAATGTGCGGATATCCTGCGACACTCAAAGCAGATGCATTTCCAACGATAAAGTCAAAGAAATCTGCCGCCAGACCCCCATTGAATCTGCCGGAGTGTGTGAGCAATTCAGGGACAAAGGCCCTTGGTAGCACGGCAAGCAATGGCGGCAGTTTGTTCCCGCAGACGAGCCAGCTATCGACCCTAGCTTCCCTGGCCTGCTGACATCAACTCCAAAACTGGACAGATCAGCTTTCAGGAAAAGAGCGCGGATGATGGTATGTCTACAGAATATATTAATTGATGAAAATTGGGCTGTCTGCACTCTCAAAGTGCATGTTGTTGCCAAATGTATTTCATATGCTGTAAACCTAGTTCATAGTTGTTAGTTTCCTTTAATGCCAAACAAACACATACCAATCGTTGGTTAGAAGGCGATCGCCGAATTCGTCCTCGCTTTCTCCCGTGTCGCTGGCTGTCGTGTCGTTTCCGTCGGTTTCGCTTGCATACGGTTCAAACCGATATGTCTCAATAGCTTCAGTTTCTTCTTCAATTTCGTTTTCGCTACCTGCCTCCACGCTACAACCATCCGTTTCAATACATGCGTAATCTGTTGAATCGCTTAAGCCGCTGAAATCCGAGTCTGAATCCGAGCTAATGTCGCTATAGCTTGCTGTTCTTTCCGCCATGTTTGTTTGTGTTGGCTTCACTATGTGACGTCACAGGAAAATGGACGGGTGTTTATAACGATGGTTAAAATCAGGCACTTTGAAGCTTTTTTTAGGGATATTGCGTGATGGGTAAAATTTTGAAAAAAACTTCGAAAAATATAATAAGCCACTGGGAACTGATTTTTAATGGTTTTAACCCTTCTGAAATTGTGATAATGTTCCCCTTTAAGATGTAGGGCTCTACCTGGGTTCTTTGAGTGAACAGTCAGAGGTCAGGACTTCCTTAAAGGCCTACTGAAACCCACTACTACCGACCACGCAGTCTGATAGTTTATATATCAATGATGAAATCTAAACATTGCAACACATGCCAATACGGCCGGGTTAACTTATAAAGTGCAATTTTAAAATTTCCTGCGAAACTTCCGGTTGAAAACGTCTAGGTATGATGACGTATGCGCGTGACGTCGATGGTTGAAACAGAAGTATTGGGACGCCATTGTATCCAATACAAAAGGCTTAGTTTTCATCGCAAAATTCTACAGTATTCTGGACATCTGTGTTGGTGAATCTTTTGCAATTTGTTTAATGAACAATGGAGACTGCAAAGAAGAAAGCTGTAGATGCGATCCGTGTATTAGCGTCTGGCTACAGCAACACAACCAGGAGGACTTTGATTTGGATAGCAGATGCGCTATCCGACGCTAGCTGCCGACCGCATAGATGATCGGGTGAAGTCCTTCGTCGCTCCGTCGATCGCTGGAACGCAGGTGAGCTTCGGTTTTGATGAGCAGATGAGGGTTGGCGTAAGTAGAGAGCTAATGTTTTTATCATAGCTCTGTCGTGGTCCGTAGCTAAGTTAGCTTCAATGGCGTCGTTAGCAACAGCATTGTTAAGCTTCGCCAGGATGGAAAGCATTAACCGTGTAGTTACAGGTCCATGGTTTAATAGTATTGTTGATTTTCTGTCTATCCTTCCAGTCAGGGGTTTATTTATTTTGTTTCTGTCTGCAGTTAAGCACGATGCTATCGCGTTAGCTCCGTAGCTAAAGTTCTTCGCCGATGTATTGTCGTGGAGATAAAAGTCACTGTGAATGTCCATTTCGCTGTCATGACTTGGTCCTGGGGTTTAGTTTTTCCAGAATGCAACGGAAAGTTGGCTCGTGCGAGACGGGAATGTAAATACATGATTTATTTAAACACTATAACTACAAAAAAAAGATCAAACAAAAGGCGCGCACAGGGGCGGAGGTACAAAACTAGACTATAAACACAGAACTTGCACATTGGCAGAAACTATGAACAATTAAACAAAACTTGCAAACTATGGCATGAATAAAGGAAACTTACTTGGATGAAAAAACGGCATGAAAAAGCACAGCAAGGGTCATAAGGGTGTGTGGAGAGTATAAATGCGGCATGTCGTCAGAACGACAAACTGAAAACAATGAACTTAAATACTATAGACATGATTAGTGAAAGCAGGTGCGTGACTCAAAACGTGAAACAGGTGCGTGACGTGACAGGTGAAAACTAATGGGTTGCTATGGTGACAAACAAGAGTGCACAATGAGTCCAAATGTGCAACAGGTGAAACTAATGGGTAATCATGGAAACAAGACAAGGGAGTGAAAAGCCAGAAACGAAAGAGTCCAATAACTAAACAAAACATGACTAAAACAAAACATGATTACACAGACATGACATTCGCGTTCTCGACTCTCATTTTCAAGAGGATATAGTGGTTTAAAATACAAATCCGTGAAACCACAATAGAAAAAGGAGAGAGTGTGGAATCCAATAAGCCCTTGTACCTAAGTTAAGGTCAGAGCGAAAATCTTTCATCCTGGCTCAAATTAATGGGGTGATCGTCACTTTCTCGGTCCCAATCGCTCTCGTTGCTGGTGTAAACAATGGGGAAATGTGAGGAGACTTTCAACTTGTGACGTCACGCTACTTCCGGTACAGGCAAGGCTTTTTTTTTATCAGCGTCCAAAAGTTGCGAACTTTATCGTCGTTGTTCTATACTAAATCCTTTCAGCAAAAAATATGGCAATATCGCGAAATGATCAAGTATGACACATAGAATGGATCTGCTATCCCCGTTTAAATAAAAACATTTCATTTCAGTAGGCCTTTAAAGAATTTAACAAAATGTATTTTGCAAAGCTCACAAACAAAGGCAGGATTGGTCCCAATCAGCAATCAGCTAGCTATGACCAAGCGAAAAGAGCCTTGATCAATTTTTCTTCTATCTTTTTATAGTCTGTCTGGGCCAGACAACCTAATGGTTGCACGAAGGTGGGGGCGAGTCCAAGGGATAATAGTCCAGGTGGATTTGGCTATGGCGCACCATTTTGGAGCCATCTATTGATAAGAGGTGGTCATGTACATTATTAGATCTAGAGCAGTGGTTCTTAACCTTGTTGGAGGTACTGAACCCCACCAGTTTCATATGCGCTTTCACCGAACCCTTCTTTAGTGAAAAATAAAATGGTTTTTTTCTTAATTTAATCTTAATTTATAAATATTAATCATGAAATTATGTTATTATATTAAATAAATACTAATAAAGATATATTTTACAAACAGAAAGTTAAAGGAATGTACACATGATCCCATGTTTACATCTCATTGTGCAAAATGCGAATGTTTTAGACTTAGACTTAGACAAACTTTAATGATCCACAAGGGAAATTGTTCAACACAGTAGCTCAGTTACAGTTACAGTGGGAACTAAATGCGATATCGGAAAGGGGTACAAATCATTTCCAAAGCAGGATCCCCCCCCCCCCCCCCTGCCCCCCCAGACATACAATACTAGTACACAGCTCATGAAAAACAATATGTTGTGTTGCTGTCATTGTAAGTGGGCCAAAACCCTTATTTTAGAAAATAATGCCATGGAAATGACTGCTGTCATTTGACTATAATAATAAAACATCCATCCATTTTCTACCGCTTGTCCCTTTTGGCGTCATTAACTTGGTATTTAGTCAGGTTTGGGACAGGTGTGCTGCTGGTGTGGCCACAGGGTGCACATCTAATTTTAAGTGACAATGATTGTCACACACTAGGTGTGGTGAAATTTGTCCTCTGCATTTGACCCATCACCGTTGTTCACCCCCTGGGAGGTGAGGGGAGCAGTGGGCAGTGGTGCCGCGCCCGGGAATCATTTTTGGTGATTTAACCCCCAATTCCAACCCTTGATGCTGAGTGCCAAGCAGGGAGGTAATGGGTCCCATTTTCATAGTCTTCGGGGTTTGAACTCACAACCTACCGATCTCAGGGCGGACCGTCTAACCACTAGGCCACTGATAGGGAGAAGTTTTTATTTACACGATGAGTCGGGTGTGTCCTGACCTCTGCGGTGGAGGCTCCGCCGAACCCCTGAGGCCGACTCACCGAACCCCTAGGGTTCGATCGAACACAGGTTAAGAACCACTGATCTAGAGGATGTGCCATGTTAGTTTTAGGTTTTACAAGACACACAGAAATAACCGTAACAGTTTCATGGTTTTTTCACAATAAGAAGGCCTTGCTAGGAGTCAGGCTGACACACAAATGTGTGCTCCAGACTGATCAAAGGTTGAAGAGGTAAGTTGAGCGAGTGAACTTCTCAATCTCTCACACCATGCTCATCGATCGACTGGCTTCCCTTGGAGTATCTGGTACACCCCTGGACTAGTTTGAATCTTATCTCTCCGGCCGTACTCAGTTTGTCCAACTTTGTCAGATCTCCTTCTTCCCCCCTCTCCTTTGGTGTACCCCAAGGTTCTGTCCTCGGACCCCTCCTGTTTATCATCTACCCCTTCCCTCTTGGCCAATTTTCCCGCAAATATAATATTCAATGCCATTGCTAGGCAGATGACACCCAGCTCTACCTGTCCACCAAACCCACCATGTCTCTCCTCTTTTTCTCCCTTTCCGATTGCCTTCAGAAAATCAGATCCTGGTTCTCCCATAACATTCTCAAACTAAATAGTGATCAAACTGAACTCCTCCTTATTGGTACAAATTCCACCCTTTCTAAAAGAAATGACTTTTTCATCTCCATTGACAATTCATCAGTTTCCTCTCTCCCCAGGTCAAGAGTCTGGGTGTCATCCTGGATAGCACCTTATCATTCAAGTCCCATATCAATAATGTCGGTCAGTCAGCATACTTCCATCTACGCAATATCTCTCGCCTCCGCCCATCTCTCTCCCTCATAGTGCCAAAATTCTGGTTTACACCCTGTTCACATCTCGTTTGGACTACTGTAATTCTCTACTTTTTGGTTTACCTGACAAGTCCATCCATAAACTACAACTGGTTCAAAACTCCACTGCCCGTATCATTACTAGAACCTCCTCCATTAGTCACATAACACCTATTCTGGAGCAACTCCATTGGCTCCCCATTAAATATGGCATCCACTACAAGATCCTTCTCACATTTAAGGCCATCAACAATCCTACCCTTCTGTATCTCACCGATCTCCTTCATATCAAGAAACCCTCCCGTTCTCTCAGGTCTTCTTCCTCCGTCCAGCTCATCTTCCCACCTACACGCCTGGTTTCCATAGGGTCAAGAGCCTTTAGTCACTCAGCCCCCCACCTCTGGAACTCTCTGCCCCTGGACATTCGACACTCCTCGTTCATTGCCACCTCCAAATCTTGCCTGAAAACATATCTTTTTAAACTAGCTTACTCATGTTAATCAGTTGTCACTTCTCATTTGCACTGTTCTTGTTATGTATACATATTTGTTTTTTTAATTGTTTTTCACATGACTGATTGATCTTTTATCTGTTGTAAGGTGACCTTGAAGGCTGAGAGAGGGGCCCATAAATAAAATGAATTATTATTATTAACCTACATGTAGTGTATTTAAGTGTATTTTTGCTGCAATAATCTACAAAGTAAAAAGCAGAAATTTGAATTACAAGTATCCCCGCCATTAGTTGGTGTGGCAAATGTCAGAGTGAACCTCGTAAGGTCCGACCACAACGTTTGGGCACTCATGTAACAAGCTTGTATATGCACAAAAACCTGGCGTACGCCCTTTTTCCAGGCAAAGTCGAGATGACTTCATGGCTGACATATGTTTATTTGTAAAGGCTGTAGATACTTTGAAGACACGCAGAGGTGGTTGTTTAAGCTATGCCAACATTTGGTTTCAACAATGTAAAAAAGGTTGAGGCAAGGACACAAAATTCACTTTTTCACCAATGCATTCATTGCCTCATATTCATATTATTTTTCAGGATATATATTTCATTTTGCCACATATTGTTGTCAAATTGTGATCCTGTGACTCCTTGGCCATGTCAGGCGGACAGCAGAGAGCAGTGGTCGCGGCACCAGAGACCGATGACGATGTCACGTATACGAAGCTCTCCTGTGTTCTAATAATAAATTGAGTAATCAAAAAAATAGTAAAAGTATTTTGTATTCTTTGTGATTTGCTGGCATGTTTAGAAAGAGATTGCAAGATTACATCATTTCGTCCGCTGGCACCGAGCGCTGTGCTTCCGGGGGAGACACATGAAGCGGTGAAGAGGAAGGAACCACCCGCATAAACAGGAGCCAATTGCAGCAACTATATTTTTTCAAACACTTATCTGTTTTGGCGATGCACATTCATCTTCCCGCAGCACACAGCACTTTCAACCCACTGTGGATTGCTCCAAACACCAGAAAGAAGCGCCTCCTACTGGCTTGTGATTGACCATGAGGTGAATTTTGTCATGTACCATTTACTTATATGATTGTGAGCTAGCATGTGTTTGTATTTGGTCATATGATCATTTAGAGGATTATTCTTGGTAAAAGACCCACCACCAAATCCTCCCTCCGCCCTCCCTTGACTCTCGAACTATTTCTTGTTTTCTGGGTTCTAGTTTTATTTTGTGTCAAGGGACATCTGGAATCTGTCCTTTAAGGGGGAGGGGGGGGGGGGGGGGGTACTGTTATGATCCGCTGCCCGGATCATAGTTTGTTTATGTTTGAGTCACATGTGTTTTCAGCACCTTGAGTTTCGTTTGTTTCAGTTGCCATGACGGCAGATTGTACGCACCTGCCTCTGGTTAGTGTTTGGGACGCGCACCTGTTGCCCGGGCACTAATCAGAGGGCTATTTAGTCTTTGCTCTGGCCTCACTCGGTCTGGCTTTCTAGTTTGTTCCCATACAACTGATAACGACTACTTAGATTCCTGCTAGCTTTTCACGCTATGCCATTTTTGCCTGCTAGCTCCCACGCTAGTCCTTTTGTTTTTGCCTTTTGTGCTATGTGCACGTCTTTTGTTTATTCATCGTATGATTCATATTTTAAATAAATCATATCCCTACCTGCAAGCTGTGTCCGAAGCCGTCTGCATCCTTGGGAGAACAACACCCGCACCACAATTCTACTAAAGTCAAAAGTGCACATGTCCATCACAAGCACTTCAGAAAGTGGTGGCTTTTGCCCCTAGGACATTGGGGAACTTAAAGGATAGCAACAGTTGGATTTTAGGAGAGATAATAAAAACATTAGCAACATCTGGTAGGAAGCCCCCACAGGTAGGAGTAGAGGATAGGGGTCGGAGGTCACCCGACTCAAACTGATCAGAGGAATAATGCAAAGGAAATATTGACTGGCCAGACTGACCGGCTCCAAGGCTAGCACTACCAAGAGTAAGGATATTCGTGTAAAAGGTATTTAAGGACAGTTGTCCAAGAAGACAGCAGAAGAGAGATCCGGCCCATACTCTTTCTCCTGGAGCTGCAGCTCCAGTCTGAGGCTCGCTGAAACAAATACAGCTTTTTGTTCGACGATTCCTCGTTGCCGTCTTCTTGGCTCATCGACCATCACACAGTCACTCTGTCCTGGGAGAGTGGCACGACCAACCGATATATAACGACCACAACGTGCAGCTGTCTGGGTGTGCCATGTCGAGCCAACTCATGAGATCAATTCCACGTTGATTGCGATGTGTCAAAGAAATGCACTTTGATTTATACGTGTGCACACATAAATACATCTCAATTTGAATGTAGGTCGATTTTTAGTAGGAACTCTAGCTAGTTACTTGAGGACCCTGGTTTTACTGGATAGCATTAGCTTATAGCTATAGAAAGTGGTTGTGAAGCACAGTGTTGAGAAGAAGTAGATAATATTCATTAAATTAAAGAAATCCTCAAAAAAATGAATGGTTTGCCAACATGGGGAATAAATTGGAGGGTAGTGAAGTGTATTTCTGGTCTTGTCATCCTCGTCCGGACAGAAGGATGACACGGCAGTGCTGCTGGATCAAAGAGACAACAGAGACGCTTTACTGAACCAAAAGTTACTTTATTACAAGTGAGCATCATTATTCTTGTCTGCAGTACCTGGAGGAGAACGTCAAAACGATATGTCTTTCCTAGTTTTGAAGAGCCGAACCACAGTCTTATATTCCTTCTTTCTCTGTCTGGGTGTGTGTTATTTCAGGATAGTACAACCTGACCATGTAAGGAGATGTCTGTGAGTAAGTGACTGGGAAGACAACAGATGTATACCATTACTTCTAGGTTTACGTTAAGACAAGCATGGACTCTCTCCTCCAGGATAGAGCTATCTCTTTTGCATTCCGAAGCCTGGTTTTATTGCTTTTTCTCGTGAGAGAGCTAATTCCAGTCCACATGCGAATGTCTAACTAAGGCTCCTTAATGAATTGTGGGCTCAACCATTATTTACTTAAACCTGGTGGTTCGCTTTCTCCAAGTTGAATATAAACAATCACCATTTGTAGAACATAATATGAGTTAATTAATTCACTTCAACACCCTTGCAATATAATGTACTGCAAACAATTCCGGTCCAAAAATTAAGGACTTCTTACCCGGAGAAGCTAAACCATCAGTTATATATTCCTTATTTCTTTATCTGGGTGTGTGCTAAGTCAGGACAGCACATCCTGACCATAAAAGGAGATGTTTATGTGTAAGTGTCTGGAAAACAACTGCTTTAAGTCATTAACTCAAATGTTGGCATTGAGCCAGACAGGAAGTCTTTTCTCAAGGATATGGTTATCACTTTTGCAATCCCAAATCCCAATTAGGGCATCTTTCCTACGAGAAGTGATCCAATCCACCTGCGTATGTCAAACTAAGGGGCCATATCTTACTATGTGCTCAAACTGAAATACCACTATTTAATTAAACTTGGTGGTTTGCTTTCTCCAAAGTGAATATAAACATTCACCATATGTAGAACACAGTGACGTGCGGTGAGGTTCATGACTGGTGAGGCACTGACTTCATCACAGTCAGATTTACAAACATATGAACCCTAAAGAGTATCTCATTCACCATTTGATTGGCAGCAGTTAACGGGTTATGTTTAAAAGCTCATACCAGCATTATTCCCTGCTTGGCACTCAGCATCAAGGGTTGGAATTGGGGGTTAAATCACCAACAATTATTCCCGGACGCGGCGCCGCTGCTGCTCACTGCTCCCCTCACATCCCAGGGGGTGACCAAGGGGATGGGTCAAATGCAGAGGACAAATTCCACCACACCTAGTGTGTGTGTGACAATCATTGGTACTTTAACTCATTGGCGTTGTTAGGCCTATTTTAGAAGGGCTCAAGCCCCCCTAAAATATTCTTAAGCCCCCCTAAATAATTTGGTGGTTTTTTTGTGGTTTTTTTTACAAATAAATGCCGACATATTCATTATAAAGTGGCCCAAATATGAGTTTAAATAAATAATCATATAACCTGTTATTATTCACTCAGTTTCCCCTCACTTCGTAGCGTAAGGTAGAGAGCCCCTTTAGTGCGTCGGTATCCAATCCATTCCACTTGTTCATATAGAAAATGCCCACATCACTCAAATTCCAGCCCGCATTTTCTCTAAGACCTTGCTTGCGGTCCTGCAAGTGTACGAAGTACATTATCTTCCTTTACAATGAGTGAAGCTGCACAAAACCTTGTGTGTGCAATTGTAAATCATTTAGTTTTTAAGTTTTGTGTTTCTTGTAGAATCTATATAAAGTAATATACATAAGCCTATTGTTAAAATAATGAAAAAAACATAATTAAATATATTTGTTTTATTGTATTGTTACATTAATAGCTGTTTTATTATTATAGGATGGCTTGTTAAACATTTAATAGGATTTTCAGAGGGAGGAAAAACCAAGACATTTAATATAAAATATAAAATTAATAAATACATAAAAAGAAAAAGAAAATATATGGTTAAAAGCCATCGTCCCGGGGAGCATTTCATTTCGTCCCCTGCATTTAAAAAAATAATAAAATATTAACAATGAATCATTTCTAAGTCTTTGTTAGCCGTTTGTGAAGTTTTGTGCTCGTGCGTAACATTCGCTCGCATCCTGTGCATCTCCTGGGGGCAAAGCCACCCTGTCCTTAAAAGCTAGTGACGCCCCTGCTTTAACTTAACTTTACCTTTACACATACAAACTGTAGCACACAAAAAAGCACATTTAATTAAAAAAAAACGTTATTATGGTCTTACCTTTACTTATAAGTGCGGGAACAGTGGTGTTGGTGTTGGAGGAGTTGTGAATGAATGGAATATGAAATCCGTGCTGCAGTCTGCAGGTGTACCTAATGTTGTGTCCCTGCAGTCGTTCACGGCTCCTCCGGCGCGAGCATTGTTGTTTTTGCACTTTTTTGGCTTCTTGTTAAGTGACTTTTTTTGGGTGGATTCGGTCTTGCACGTGGAGGGTTTGTGTGTGGACTTTGGTTGGTGTGGCGCTCTCGTCGGGGGGTGCAGTCTGCGGCAGAGGTGCCAGGAGGCGGGGTTACGCGAGCCTCAGCCAGTGCGTCTTCGCAGCAGTTTTATGATCGCTCAGCATAAGAAATACTTTACACACATACAGTTGTTGACAAAATACACTGTACATTATATACCTCAGCTAACTAAACTATGGAAATGTATAATATAGTTCATATAGCAATGCGGTCTCACTGCACAGCAGGCCAGCAATTAGCCGAGTCCGTCCATGTTGAGGCACTGAGTGACGTGCCTCAACTGGCTGCTGTTCACCGCATCGTCTATTCTCAGTATTTGAACGGCAAATGTGAAAATTCAGCGATTTTGAATAAAAATAATCTAAAACTGGTGAAGTTAAATGGAAAATAACTTTATAGTATAATCACTGGATACATATAACAATTTAATAATTTTTTTTTCTTTTTACATTTTTTTTCTTTCCATGATGGCAGGTGAGGCCCCGCCTCACCTGCCTCTAGTGACCGCACGTCACTGGTAGAACATAATATGAGTTCATTCATTCACTTCAGTAGCACTGCTAGTCTGCACCGTACTGAAGCAGGATGAGTCAGCTAAGAATGTTAAAATAATATCCAAAACATGTGCTGGTGAGTGTGTTCGACAAAGAAGCAGCTTGCCCAAGATACCATAGAAATCCGCTATACGAGGTAAAATGATGTGTATTATCATTACATTACTTCCTAAAACTACTGTAGTTGTTTGCAGTACATTATATTGCAAGGGTGTTGAAGTGAATTCATTAACTCATATTATGTTCTACATATGGTGATTGTTTATATTCAACTTGGAGAAAGCGAACCACCAGGTTTAAGTAAATAATGGTTGAGCGTTGGACATTCGCATGTGGACTGGAATTAGCTCTCTCACGAGAAGAAGCAACAAAACCAGGCTTCGGAATGCAAAAGTGATAGCTCTATCCTGGAGGAGAGAGTCCATGCTTATCTTAACATAAACCTAGAAGTAATGGTATACATCTGTTGTCTTCCCTTTTACTTACTCAGGGACATCTCCTTACATGGTCAGGTTGTACTATCCTGAATTAACACACACCCAGACAGAAAAAGAAGGAATATAACACTGTGGTTTGGCTCTTCCAAGTTAGGAAAGACATATCGTTTTGACCTTCTCCTCCAGGCGCTGCAGCCCTGAATAATGACACTCGCTTGTAATAAAGCAACTTTTAGTTCAGTAAAGCGTGTCCGACGTCTCTTTTGATCCAGCCGCAGTGCCATGTCGCCCTTCTGTCCGGACGATGATGACAAGACCGGAAATACACATCAGTGTGAAAACTATAACTGCATGTAGATATATATGTGTGGAGGTTTCCCTCTGGTGGGTTCTCCTGACCGCAATGGACTTTCTTGGGAGCCCGGAAGTCTGGTTTGAACAATGCTTTATTTTGGCTACACACCAGGTCAGCACTCTGCTCTACAACTTTTCAGTCCGTGTGAGCACGCCACGTCATCACTCCGTTCGGCGACTTTTCAGTCTCTTTTGGCCTTTTCTCGTCTCGGCGTGGTCTTGCGTGCATGTGTGTCCGCTCGCTCCAACTCTCTCTCTGGTGTCTCGGGCCGGCTGCTGCTGATAAGCATGGCAGGTGATTGGATAACCCCCTTCCCCAGCTGGGTAATCCAATCACCTGCCAGCAGTGCTTCGAGGCCGGTCCTTCTCCGCGGCAGGCTCGCAGACCACGACCCCTCCACAATATGAATATAAACGTATAATAGCCTTGTTACACTCTTTGATAATTAGATTTTTTACCAACAGATTAATGAATTAATTTGTGATTTGGAAATCCTACGCCAGGGTAACAAGCAGATATTTTGGTATTCATTTTTGATCACAAAGAAAATGCTTTGAACATCTTGTTGCATGATCAGACAATACTTTAAATTAAGAAGATATATTATTAAACAGTACCTTTTTTAATATTTCCAGTCACCTAAAATTAAGTGTCGACCCAAATCTGGTCTTGGGCCACCTGCATTATTACATACTTGCCAACCTTGAGACCTCCGATTTCGGGAGGTGGAGGGGGGGGGGTTGGGGTGCTAGGGCGGGGGGCGGGACGTGGTTGGGGGCGTGGTTAAGAGGTGAGGAGTATATTTACAGCTAGAATTCACCAAGTCAATTATTTTATGTATATATATATATATATATATATATATATATATATATATATATATATATATATATATATATATATATATATATATATAAGAAATAATTGACTTTCAGTGAATTCTAGCTAAAAATATATATTTATTTTATTATATATATAATAATAAGAGAAATACTTGAATTTCAGTGTTCATTTATTTACACATATACACACACATAACACTCATCTACTCATTGTTGAGTTAAGGGTTGAATTGTCCATCCTTGTTCTATTCTCTGTCACTATTTTTTGAACCATGCTGAACACCCTCTCTGATGATGCATTGCTGTGTGAAATGCACTAGATGGCAGTATTGTCCTGTTTAAGAGTGTCACAACATTGCTGTTTACGGCAGACGAACTGCTTTACGGTAGAGGAAAACACGTCACTCAGGTCCGCATGGAGCTGGAGGGGGCGTGGCCCGGGAGGTTTTCGGGAGAGGCGCTGAATTTCGGGAGTCTCCCGGAAAATCCGGGAGGGTTGGCAAGTATGCATTGTTAATGTATTGTTTTCAAGCAATATTTCTGACCTAAAAGTTATTTTTTTTCTTTTAAATGATATGTTACATGTTAAACGGTTCCGCTTTGGGGAATAATCACCAATTGATTTTTAATGGTAAATCTGTATTTTGAGTTAAGAGCTTTGTCAAAGAACCAATTAAGGTACATTGAGGTGCTTCCTGCCCTTGGTTTGTCACTCGACTCGTTACATATCGGTGCATTCTTTACTTGTCTAGTAACATCTGTTCTGTGCGCCCTGAGACTCTTCTACTTTCTGCAACCTATTTCTAGCGATCATTCTCCGTTTTTGTTTTGTTTGGAAGTCTGCATCAATTTCAGTTAAATGTACCCTTTTAAAGTGACAACCGACTTTGTGTTTCTTTTCGGTGCACAGGGATTATTGCTCCCCCGGTGTAATGGGGATGGATCGTGTTCAGTTTTTTGCTCGCAGCAAGTTAAAAAATATGTTTCTTTTTCAATGCAAGTGCTGACTGTGAAGTATGTGGATTATCCACAGTGAACGATGCAGTGGGTCTGCAAATATACGACTGCCGCTTTTTTCAGAGTGATATTTCCGGTTGTTTGGCGATTAAATTCAGTTTACTGTCAGGATTTGAAAACACACACACAGCCATGGAGTTGCCATCTTTCCCAAAACCCTTTAAAATGAAATTGGCATTCATAATCAGGTAACAATGAAAGAGTGAATCTTCACAAGATTGTTGCAGTCACCAAAAGCATGACCAGTTAATTTAGACTAATTGATTGATTGATTGAATTATTTATTTCAAACCTGCACAGTACAACAACACACTTTTTTTTTTACATTTTGGCAGAGACATTTATGCAAGGCTTCAAAAGGGGTTGGATGAAGCAAATGCTTATAATATCCCAACCCCTCTCACTCACTCCACATTTAACATAAACAATATAATACAAGAACAATACTACACAAACAAAAACAAGAAGAGCTCCTGTACACTAACAATACAATAGTACCACTGTTACTATGAGACAAGACAAGATGAGACAAAACACACACACACACACACACACACACACACACACACACACACACACACACACACACACACACACACACACACACACACACACACACAGGCCCAAACACTCTCTGACCATACACCTCTCTCCCATCGCTCTGTGCTGAGGGCATCACTCTCCTTCCTCTTCGTACTTCTTCAGTTCTTCTTTTTTAAACAGTCTTTTAAATGGAATCATGCTAGAACAGGTTTTTAACTCGTCCCCTAAGTTGTTCCACAAACTGACTCCACACACTGAAATGCACATTGATTTTAGAGTTGTTCTAAATTTAGGAAAATATAATTTGTTGTTTCCTCTTAGACTGTAACTATGGTGAGCATCTCTATCCTGGAATAGGTTCTGTATATTGGATGGTAGAGAGTTTTGGGATGCCCTAAACATAATTTGAGCAGTTTTAAAATTGACCACATAGTGCAGTTTAAGTTGTTTTAACTCCATGAATAGTGGATTTGAATGATGTCTGTAGTGAACATTGGACACAATCCTAATGGCCTTTTTCTGCAGAGTGACTAAAGGCTTCAACACAATAGTTTAAATACGACATAATAAATGAATGATATAATAACAGCAGAGCATTGGTGTTCAATAAATGACATGATCTCCTCATCATTCCAACACATTTAGCAACTTTTGTCCTCAGGTAATTTATATGAGGCTTCCATGATATATTTTCATCTATTACCACTCCTAAGAATGCATTTTGTTGAACATATTCTATTGGTGTATCATCAATAACAATCCTGATGGGTATTTCACTTTTGCGATTGCTAAAGAGCATGATTTTGGTCTTCTTTAAATTGAGAGACAATTTTTTTGTATTAAACCAAGTTTTTAACTTGATCATCTCCTCAGTTACAGAGGCCAGAAGTTGCTTTACGTCGTCACCTGCACATGTAATGGTTGTATCGTCAGCAAAGAGGATGAACTTCAGCAGTGTTGATACATTACATATTTCATTGATATACATTATAAATAGTGTGGGTCCTAGTATCGACTCCTGGGGGACTCCACAGGTTATGTTCATGAATGTAGATTGATGTTGGTCGATCTGAACAATATGCTGTCTCTCATTCAAGTAGCTCTTCAGCCATTTCCCTGCCATTCCCCTTATGTCATAGTTTTCCAGTTTATTTACCAAAATCTGGTGGTCAATGGTATCGAAAGCCTTTTGCAGGTCAATAGAAATTCCTATAACAAATTTGTTTTTCTCGATACCATTAGTAATGTTCTCTATTAAATCACTTAAAGCTAATGAAGTTGACCTATTTTGTCGGAACCCATATTGACAATCATATAATAATGTGTACTTTTCAATGAAGCCACAAAGTCTATTATCAAATAATTTTTCCAATATTTTTGACAACTGTGGCAGAAGGGAGACGGGCCGGTAATTTGTGAAGTGGTGTTTGTCTCCAGATTTGAAGATGGGGATGACTTTTGAGAGTTTCATTTGTGAAGGAAATTGTCCAAGTTGAAAAGATAAATTGCAGATGTATGTGAATGGTTTGATGATTTCTTCCGCTACGTTCCGGACCGTCCTCATGTCGAGGTCATAAATGTCACGTGATGTTCTGTTCTTGCTTTTCTGAATAATCTCTAAAACTTCCTTTTCGACAGTCGGAGTAAGGAACATCGAGTAAGGATTTTTTTCCATAAGTTCCATGGGCTGTTCATCATTAATTGGGATTTTTGTTGCCAGATCAGGCCCAATATTAACAAAAAACATATTGAAGCCGTCAGCAATCATCTTCTTGTCACTAATGATTTGGTCGTTCTCAACAAAAAACTCTGGATAACAAGGACTGCTTGAACTAATAAACTCACCAGTCTATCCTTTTTTCTTACAATAGGGTTCAAACACAGACACAGTTTCTTTAGAAACAGTCCGAGACCACATCTTCTTATGGTTCTGGACCCAAGTTCGGTTATAGTTTTCACACCAAGGGGGCAAAACATACTGAAGTTTGCTTAAATTGGAAGTGTTTATTTTACCTATCAATCCGTGTGTAAGACTATCACACATATTTGTCTCTTTTTTATGCATTTTAAGTATGCTTGCAAAGGTCAGCTAACAATACAGCCAATGGGAATATATATTTACATAATTTGGTCATTTTAAACATACGGAAAAATTATTCTACAATAACAACACTGTTACCACTCATTGCAGACTTAGAGACAAAAAAGGCTACTTTGGGACGAATTATGTTCCACAACCTTATATATTATATTTCTTAATTTGAGTACATGCTATAGTATAATTTTAATGTTATAATTTTATTGCATGATTTTTGTATCTCTTTAATTTAGGTAGCCAGGGACTGCAAATGGAAATGAGTGTTAGAATTATTGTTTGTAAGTTATCACAAAAAACTTTGTGTTGAAATGAGTTCCAGGCAAAAAGACAAAAGCTGTCTTTGAGGCCTACCAAGAGTAAGGCTCGTAAAACTCCACTGTGTAGAAGGGGGGAGGAGCAAGATGAAGATGTTCCTGTTTTCTCTCATGTATGGTAATCAACAGAAATATGTTTTAACCCAAGGACTTCAGAGCGGAGAGATGACAGGATCTGCCCAATTTCCAGACAACCTCTTTTTGAAGTATTTTACAAACTCTTTTTGAACTATTTTATGGACCTCTTTTTGAAGTATTTTACAAACTCTTTTTGAACTATTTTATGGAACTCTCTTTGAACTATTTTATGGAACTCTTTATGAACTATTTTACGACCTCTTCTTTTGAACTATTCTGTAGCCAAAGGCAACGGTGTTTACGACCCCCTTCCCTCTGGAAGTGGAAGCGGTGGTCAGGTGGGAGGAGAGAGTCAAATAAAGAAGGAGGAGTGCAATCTTTTGACAGAGCATGCTGAGATGCTGTGCAAGGGTACAGTGTACAGACAACTCTCCTCAATATATTGAGTCCAAATTGAATTATGTCTGTTTAATTCTTTGCCTCTTGTCTTGTTTAATAGATGTCATCAGTGTTTGAACCTGACAATGAGCTATTTAGCTATAGTCTGGTGCGGAACATATCTATATTTGAGCTTAATGTCTCTGTGCATTGTCCCTTCAAATAAAGACTAAACTAAACTAAACTATATTTTTTAGCCTGAATATACGGAGGATGAGCTACATGTTTTAGAAGCTGTGTGCTAAACAGATCCAGCTTTAGTGGAACACTGAGCATCATGCAGCACTATTGCTAAGTGCTGAACAAGAAGTACAAACCACTAACATAATAAAATAATCACTTACTGTACAATGTCTAATTTGATGCCGACTGATAGAATGTTCATATATTTCCGTTTAGATTAAGAATTAATCACAATTACAGTAATCATAATCTATAAGCTACACCAACATCAAATGTAATGATATCGAGTACAAGAGCCGTACAAAGTCGAGACTATAATGATTACATCGATATTTTCTATTATCACAAAATCTTTTTTATTGTTTATGAAGTCAGGATTTATGTCCCTGGACACATAACGACTTTAATTACGACCAATGTGTGACGATCTGTCACTTCACGTCTGGTTGTGTTTTCTTGGTTGGTGTTTAGTTCCTGTGTAGCGCTCTTATGTTTGGTTCCTTTTCCTGATTGTCTCCCTGAGCGCTATTTCCCCTCACCTGCCGCTGATTGGCAGCCTTGCCACACCCGTTGTCAATCAGCTGGCTGCTATTTATGCCTGCCTCGCCCTCCAGACAGGGCTCAATGATTGTTTCCTGTTTCCTGTGTCAATGTTCTCTGCATGAGCACATACCAGTTTCCTTTTCGACCATCTACGGTCCGTAATATCATCAAAATGTTCAGAGAATCTGGAGAAATCACTGCACGTAACATTGAATGCCCGTGACCTTGGATGCCCCAGGAAGTACTGCATCAAAAACTGACATCAGTGTGTAAAGGATATCACCACATGGGCTCAGGGACACTTCAGAAAACCACAGTCAGTAACTCCAGTTCGTCGCTACATCTGTAAGTGCAAATCAAATCTCTACTATGCAAAGCAAAAGCCATTTATCAACAACACCCAGAAACGCCGCCGGCTTTGCTGGGCCCGAGCTCATCTATGATGGCACAGGTGGCAAAAAAAGACTGAGAAAGTTGAGGAATTCTCACCAAACACTTATTTAGAACATCCCACACTAATTGGGAACAGGTGGGTGCTTTGATTGGGTATAAAAGCAGCTTCCGTGAAATGCTCAGTCATTTACAAACGAGGATGGGGCGAGGGTCACCATTTTGTGAACAAATGTGTGAGCAAATAGTCCAACAGTTTAAGAACAACATTTAGGGATTTCACCATTTACGGTCCGTAATATCATCAAAAGGTTCAGAGAATCTGGAGAAATTACTGCACATAACATTGAATGCCCGTGACCTTGGATGCCCCAGGCAGTACCGCATCAAAAAGCGACATCAGTGTGTAAAGGATATCACCACATGGGCTCAGGCACACTTCATAAAACCACAGTCAGTAACTCCAGTTCGTCGCTACATCTGTAAGTGCAAGTCAAATCTCTACTATACAAAGTGATAGCCATTTATCAACAACACCCAGAAACGCCGCCGACTTTGCTGGGCCCGAGCTCATCTATGATGGCACAGGTGGCAAAAAAAGACTGAGAAAGTTGAGGAATTCTCACCAAACACTTATTTGGAACATCCCACACTAATTAGGAACAGGTGGGTGCTAAGATTGGGTATAAAAGCAGCTTCCGTGAAATGCTCAGTCATTTACAAACAAGGATGGGGCGAGGGTCACCATTTTGTGAACAAATGTGTGAGCAAATAGTCCAACAGTTTAAGAACAACATTTATCAACAAGCTATTGCAAGGAATTTAGAGATTTCACCATCTACAGTCCGTAATATCATCAAAAGGTTCAGAGAATCTGGAGAATTCACTGCACGTAAGCAGCTAAGCCCGTGACCTTCGATCCCTCAGGCTGTACTGCATCAACAAGCGACATCAGTGTGTAAAGGATTTCACCACATGGGCTCAGGGACACTTCAGAAAACCACTGTCAGTAACTCCAGTTTGTTGCTACATCTGTAAGTGCAAGTTAAAACTCTACTATGCAAAGCGAAAGCCATTTATCAACAACACCCAGAAACGCCGCCGGCTGTGCTGGGCCCGAGCTCATCTATGATGGCACAAGTGGCAAAAAAAGACTGAAAAAGTTGAGGAATGCTCATCAAATACTCACAAAATAAATATCAAATAGATCTCAACTGTACCACCTGGGGGTAATGATGTTATAAAGAGCCAGCTTTCACTTTTAATTCCCAGTTTTTAGTGATAAAAAACGATACATCTTTCAGTGACACCAGAAGAACAGTATAGCAAAGTTGAAATAACCAAGCAGAAAAACAACTTTACTTACTTTTTTATGTTTTGCAAGCCAACATTCCCCACCACAGGGGTTCGTCCTAGAGGTCCTGATCATTCTATCCCTCGGCCCAAACTGTACCCAGTTTTTTCTGCTCCTCTGACATCTGAATTGTGTCATACATTTTTGATACCTCTGCGCTAAGTACTGCCTTTGTCCCCCTCCTTTCTTTCTGTGTCACTTTGTGATCCGCCGCTGTTCACGATGATCTCCATAACTCCGTCTTCATCATCGGCATACGAAGAGGCAGAGCAGACAGTGTTGCGTGCCTCATGGCAGATACCATGCATTATTCATGGGACTTCAGTTCCCTGGCGACTAACAGTTGGCGCTCTAAAGCCCTTCACCAAAGAGGCCCCCCTGAAAGAGGATGTTAAACTGTAAGCCTAATGGTGACGTTAAATGTAGCACAGCAAAAAAAAATGATCCATCGGAAGCAGGCAGTGTCCATTTATCAAGGGATAAAAAAAGGGTGTAGATATGCAGACTACTCGCAAAATGTGTTTCTCATCCAACCCATTGTCCCAAAGGAAGGATTAATTGAGAAACTGGGAAGTTCTTCTTGTTCTGCTTCTGGCCCTTGCGTCACAATCTCGGCGAACTTCAAGAGCTGACTCACCAGCTTTTCTCACAGAAGGCAGCTAAATTTGAGATGACACTTTTAAAGGGGAACATTATCACAATTTCAGAATGGTTAAAACCATTAAAAATCAGTTCCCAGTGGCTTATTATATTTTTCGAAGTTTTTTTCCAAAATTTTACCAATCGCGCAATATCCCTAAAAAAAGCTTCAAAGTGCCTGATTTTAACCACCCGTCCATTTTCCTGTGACGTCACATAGTGAAGCCAACACAAACAAACATGGTGGATAGAACAGCAAGCTATAGCGACATTAGCTCGGATTCAGACTCGGATTTCAGCGACTTAAGCGATTCAACAGATTACGCATGTATTGAAACGGATGGTTGTAGTGTGGAGGCAGGTAGCGAAAACAAAATTGAAGAAGAAACTGAAGCTATTGAGCCATATCGGTTTGAACCGTATGCAAGCGAAACCGAGGAAAACGACACGACAGCCAGCGACACGGGAGAAAGCGAGGACGAATTCGGCGATCGCCTTCTAACCAACGATTGGTATGTGTTTGTTTGGCATTAAAGGAAACTAACAACTATGAACTACGTTTACAGCATATGAAATACATTTGGCAACAACATGCACTTTGAGAGTGCAGACAGCCCAATTTTCATCAATTAAAATATTCTGTAGACATACCCTCATCCGCTCTCTTTTCCTGAAAGCTGATCTGTCCAGTTTTGGAGTTGATATCAGCAGGCCAGGGAAGCTAGGGTCTATAGGGGGTTTAGCTCGCTCGTCTGCGGGAACAAACTGCCGCCATTGCTTGCCGTGCTACTGAGGTCCTTTGTCCCTGAATTGCTCACACATTCCGGCAGATTCAATGGGGGTCTGGCGGCAGATTTCTTTGACTTTATCGTTGGAAATGCATCTGCTTTGAGTGTCGCAGGATATCCACACATTCTTGCCATCTTTGTCGTAGCATAGCTTTCGTCGGTAAAGTGTGCGGAACAAACGTCCAATTTCTCGCCACTTTCGCATCTTTGGGCCACTGGTGCAACTTGAATCCGTCCCTGTTCGTGTTGTTACACCCTCCGACAACACACCGACGAGGCATGATGTCTCCAAGGTACGAAAAACAGTCGAAACGTTGTGACGTCATCGCTCCGAGAGCGAATAATAGAAAGGCGTTTAATTCGCCAAAATTCACCCATTTAGAGTTCGGAAATCGGTTAAAAAAATATATGGTCTTTTTTCTGCAACATCAAGGTATATATTGATGCTTACATAGGTCTGGTGATAATGTTCCGTGATTATATGCATGAGTGTAGGTATGTATATGTACTTGTATATGTACAGTATGTGTATCTGTATGTTTGTACAGTGAATGTATATGTACATGTATGTGTATATGTATGTTTGTACAGTGAATGTATATGTACATGTATGTGTATATGTATGTTTGTACAGTGAATGTTTATGTACATGTATGTGTATATGTATGTTTGTACAGTGAATGTATATGTACATGTATGTGTATATGTATGTTTGTACAGTGAACGTGCGTGTGGATGTACGGACTTTGAGTATTTAGGTATGTACTGATGACGTTGCTTCTTTCCAACCCACACAAGGAGTTGCATTCAGAAGATCATCTGCTTTAGCCATCTGCTACAGACAGTTCCTGTTGAGAGACGACTTTACCACCAAACCGGGCGACAGACGACTTGGGAGAAATGATTCTCCCTAGCGCCTCAAACAACTTGTAAGATTTCCTGATTCTGGGTGGTTCATGACTCCTTCTGTCCTCCCTACACGTCCAGTTTTGACCTTGTAGAAGAGTGGTGCATACCCCTAACCCAGGGGTCAGCAACCCAAAATATTGAAAGAGCCATATTGGAGCAAAAATAAAAAATACAAAATTCTGTCTGGCGCCGCAATAAAGTAAAAGCCTTATATAAGTGTTATAATGAAGACAACACATGATGTAAGTGTCTATATTAGTTATATTAGCCTACTATCAAAGGCTGACGCAAATCTTTGTTGACAGAAATGTTGTATTTTAATTTTGATTCTACGCAATTTTGCAACATTGGAAACCATTAGTAAAATGGAGGCTTCTCACAGGATGAGATAACTTCTGGAAATTACTGGCCAAAGGTATAGATGTGTGTGTCCAAGTTAACGTAACGTTTGCTGTGGTCTGGAACAACATGGCACACAAACAACTATCAGAAACGTAGCCAATATCACATACAGATAATGTGTCATGTGACATGCAAATATAAATTGAATACAGAGAGGACATAAGTAAAGGACATTAAATTAGCTCAAATATACCTACAAACGAGACATGATGATGCAATATCTACATACAGCGTGGCCTATTTAGCATGTTAGCACCGATTAGCTTGCTGTCATGCATTGAACAAATATGCCTCTTTAGGACTCCAACAAGTCAATAACATCAACAAAGCTCACCTTTGTGCATTCACGCACAGCATAAAACGTTTGGTGGACAAAATGAGACAACGAAGGAGTGGCATAAAACACGTCTTTGTGTGGCAGCATGGGAGAAAGTTGTACATGTAAACAAACTACGGTGAGTTCAAGTATCGCTGAAATTAGTAGGACAAAACGGCGCTCGCCAAATACTCTTAGTAACGTATGTTTAGTATAAATAGTGGGATTTCTAACAATTAAGAAGGTTTGTGTCATGTTTGTCCTCCTATAGCAACCAAAGGAAAACAAAAACTTTCTTTCCAGGGAGCTACTAGGGCTGCGGATATGATTCATTAGTATCGCGGTACTATACTAATACTGGTATACCGTACAAGCCTAGTCTGAATTAAAACATTTTAAAAATACTATAGTAAATAATATTTGACCCTTTGGTGAGTTACTGTATCACCAGCTTACCTATTAGAGATCCCTACAGTGTCACTGTAATACAGTTTAATGTCACCATCATAAAGGCGGAGACACTATGTTTATGTTCAACAACTTAGATACAAAGCTAGAGTTTTAAGGACAACACATCCTTATTATAAAAACAAAAGTTGTTCAATGACACATGTAAAAAGTGAGCGACCACTCCTACCACTCCTACTAACTCCTACCACTCCTACGTTCCTTAGGGATGATGGATGGCTAACTAGTGCTTGTATAGCAGCAGCCTGCCTCTGTAGCTTCCACTCCCTTCCCTCTGTTGCAAGTTTTGTTGATTCTATGTAACTTGTTTATGTGTACTATGGCTATGTTTTTTTTCCCCCTTGGCCTCAGTCTGGACCCCCTCCCTGGAGTCAAGCTTTTGACTGAATATTGCTTTACTCCCCCTCCCCAACGTTTACCTGTTTTTCACCTGTTTTTGTAAGTTGTCAGACCCGTCAGCGATCCTGTTCTGTCTCCCTGTAATGTGTGTCTGATCTTGAATGGGATTGTGCTGAAAATCTAATTTCCCCTCAGGGATTAATAAAGTACTTCTGAATCTGAATCTGAATCTAAATGAGCACATAACTTTGTAGATGTGATAGCCCAAAAACGATCATCCCCTTTTGCTCCTTTTTTCAACAGAAAAATGTTGTTAAATAGTCACATTTGGAATCTGATTGCTATGAACGAGGCATAAAACTTCAGGTAGCAGCTGCCAAGCATTGGCGGTGTGACAGCAGCCAAGGCAAGAAAAAAAAAAGAAACAGATGCCAGAAAAGTCAAATCGCAATGAGTTTGATAGGTGAGCAATCAGACATGCTGACACTCATTGGCTTTGACTGCAGAAAACAGTCTTCAAAGCTGTTGTTATTCGAGGAATCTATTGATATTTTACGGAATTATTTTCACGGTTCACAAAGTGTGTCCCTTGATAATATAAAACAGAAATCGTACCTTTAGGACTCTGACAAGGGGTGGCACTTTCGTGACTTCTGCGGTGCTTTTTTGAGCCATATCGGTTTGAACCGTATGCAAGCGAAACCGACGAAAACGACACGACAGCCAGCGACACGGGAGAAAGCGAGGACGAATTCGGCGATCGCCTTCTAACCAACGATTGGTATGTGTTTGTTTGGCATTAAAGGAAACTAACAACTATGAACTAGGTTTACAGCATATGAAATACATTTGGCAACAACATGCACTTTGAGAGTGCAGACAGCCCAATTTTCATCAAATAATATATTCTGTAGACATACCCTCATCCGCTCTCTTTTCCTGAGAGCTGATCTGTCCAGTTTTGGAGTTGATGTCAGCAGGCCAGGGAAGCTAGGGTCGATATTCTTCTCTCGATCAACTTCGGGACGGTGTGAGCCAAGACATCAAAGGGGTTTAGCTCGCTCGTCTGCGGGAACAAACTGCCGCCATTGCTTGCCGTGCTACCGAGGTCCTTTGTCCCTGAATTGCTCACACACTCCGGCAGATTCAATGGGGGTCCGGCGGCAGATTTCTTTGACTTTATCGTTGGAAATGCATCTGCTTTGAGTGTCGCAGGATATCCACACATTCTTGCCATCTCTGTCGTAGCATAGCTTTCGTCGGTAAAGTGTAGCGGAACAAACGTCCGATTTCTTGCCGCTTTCGCATCTTTGGGCCACTGGTGCAACTTGAATCCGTCCCTGTTCGTGTTGTTACACCCTCCGACAACACACCGACGAGGCATGATGTCTCCAAGGTACGGAAAACAGTCGGGAAAACGGAAAGTAACAGAGCTGATTTGACTCGGTGTTTGAGAAAATGGCGGATTGCTTCCCGATGTGACGTCACAACTCGAGAGTGAATATTAGAAAGGCGTTTATTTCGCCAAAATTCCCCCATTTAGAGTTCGGAAATCGGTAAAAAAAAAAAATGGTCTCTTTTCTGCAACATCAAGGTATATATTGACGCTTACATAGGTCTGGTGATAATGTTCCCCTTTAAGGACGTTGGCAGATCCGTCAGCAATCCTGTCTTGTCTGCTCTTGAATGAGATTGTTATGAAGTATTTCTGATTCTGATTCTGCACTTTTGTTATTAAATACAGGACAATTTTGGTTTTCTAGGGACGGTTGGCAACCGTACGCTCAACCGACTCTTGACCTGTGTTGGCTGGTTCTGATGGAGACTAACAACAGTGAAGCCAAAGCAGACGGCGGAACATATTCTAAGTTCCTGCCCCCGTCCTTTGGCCGCCTCGAGGAACAGACCTCTTGAAGCTGACACCTTGCCTAAAATTGCATGACTTAGCATAGTTTCATACAAAACACACAGAAAGAAACAGAGACAGAGAGAAACCACCAAACATCTGAGTGATTTCTCTTGTTTTCTAATAAGAAAGATAAATATGGCTGCAGATTTGACATCCATCCTAGATCCTGGTCAAGTGGGAGCTTAAACCTGATGAATGTTTCTGGTAAACCTTAACAGCAAAGCAAGCAGAAAAACACATAAAAATCCAAACGTATAAAAAAAATTGGGGAGCTTTGAGTAAATCCAGCCTGGGTTTCTCTGAAAAAGACTGCTGACTTTCCAAAATCCAGGAGAGGGATACCTGTGCATTAAATATCCAGAAGGCGCCACCTCAGTGGCCGCAGGCTTCATTTAAAGAAATGTTGCTGATTCAGCATCTGCCCAGGTTTGTGATCGAGCCATGAGATTCCCCAAGTGCAAGTCATCATCACACATACTGACTTCGCGGTCTGCGAGTCCACAGTAGAAAAGAGGTGAGGAAGATGCGTGGACATATTTTATTGACAAAATAATAGCAAATTCAACATTGTGCTATTCAATTTAAAAAATCTTTTATACATCTAAAATGGTCTAGTTCTGATTTACTTATGTTCGGGCAATGAAATTCAGTCCTGTGTTTGGCTTGTAGGATTAGTCTTCAATTGTAGATCACTGACTAAAACACTGGTTTTCTCTTTTTGTTTGTTCCTGCTTATGAACATTTCGATTAATTTAGTCACGTTCTTTGAATAAAAATGTACACATGCATGTCTATGTGTCAATGAATTGCTACTTAATATTATTTATTTTTACTGCACATTATGTGTAAAGTTACGTTAAAGTTAAAGTACCAATGATTGTCACACACACACACACACGAGGTGTGGTGAAATGTGTCCTCTGCATTTGACTCATCCCCTTGTTCACCTCCTGGGAGGTGAGGGGAGCAGTGAGCAGCAACGGTGGCCACGCCCGGGAATCATTTTGGTGATTTAAACCCCAATTCCAAGCCTTGATGCTGAGTGCCAAGCAGGGAGGTAATGGGTCCCATTTTTTTATAGTCTTTGGTATGACTCGGCCGGGGTTTGAACTCACAACCTACCGATCTCAGGGCGGACACTCTAACCACTAGGCCACTGAGTAGGTTTTTGAACTATTTTTAGGGGGTTCTAGACTTGGTTGACCTTGATTTACTTTGTCAGTTTTGGCTCCCACTGCTTGTATTTGCTCACTTTCTAATGGGTTCTCAATTTAGTTTCAAAATGAAATTTAACAATATTTCATCGGGGGCAGTACCTCTGGATTGGCAGACCGGGGTGGTGGTTCCTCTCTTTAAGAAGGGGAACCGGAGGGTGTGTTCTAACTATCGTGGGATCACACTCCTCAGCCTTCCCGGTAAGGTCTATTCAGGTGTACTGGAGAGGAGGCTACGCCGGATAGTCGAACCTCGGATTCAGGAGGAACAGTGTGGTTTTCGTCCTGGTCGTGGAACTGTGGACCAGCTCTATACTCTCGGCAGGGTCCTTGGGGTTGCATGGGAGTTTGCCCAACCAGTCTACATGTGTTTTGTGGACTTGGAGAAGGCATTGGACCGTGTCCCTCGGGAAGTCCTGTGGGGAGTGCTTAGAGAGTATGGGGTATCGGACTGTCTGATTTTGGCGGTCCGCTCCCTGTATGATCAGTGTCAGAGCTTGGTCCGCATTTCCGGCAGTAAGTCGGACACGTTTCCAGTGAGGGTTGGACTCCGCCAAGGCTGCCCTTTGTCACCCATTCTGTTCTGAACTTTTATGGACAGAATTTCTAGGCGCAGTCAAGGCGTTGAGGGGATCCAGTTTGGTGGCTGCAGGATTAGGTCTCTGCTTTTTGCAGATGATGTGGTCCTGATGGCTTCATTTGGCCAGGATCTTCAGCTCTCACTGGATCGGTTCGCAGCCGAGTGTGAAGCGACTGGGATGAGAATCAGCACCTCCAAGTCCAAGTCCATGGTTCTCGCCCGGAAAAGGGTGGAGTGCCATCTCCGGGTTGGGGAGGAGACCCTGCCCCAAGTGGAGGAGTTCAAGTACCTCGGAGTCTTGTTCACGAGTGAGGGAAGAGTGGATCGTGAGATCGACAGGCGGATCGGTGCGGCATCTTCAGTAATGCGGACGCTGTATCGATCCGTTGTGGTGAAGAAGGAGCTGAGCCGGAAGGCAAAGCTCTCAATTTACCGGTCGATCTACGTTCCCATCCTCACCTGTGGTCATGAGCTTTGGATTATGACCAAAAGGACAAGATCACGGGTGCAAGCGGCCGAAATGAGTTTCCTCCGCCGGGTGGCGGGTCTCTCCCTTAGAGATAGGGTGAGAAGCTCTGCCATCCGGGGGGGAAGCTCAAAGTAAAGCCGCTGCTCCTCCACATCGAGAGGAGCCAGATGAGGTGGTTCGAGCATCTGGTCAGGATGCCACCCAATCGCCTCCCTCGGGAGGTGTTTAGGGCACGTCCGACCGGTAGGAGGCCACGGGGAAGACCCAGGACACATTGGAAAGACTATGTCTCCCGGCTGGCCTGGGAACGCCTCGGGATCCCCCGGGAGGAGCTGGACGAAATGGCTGGGGAGAGGGAAGTCTGGGCTTCCCTGCTTCGGCTGCTGCCCCCGTGACCCGACCTTGGATAAGCGGAAGAAGATGGATGAATGGAACAATATTTCTTGTACAGTCATTGATCTGCAATGACGTACAGCCTCTCCAGGATTTCACAGGCTTTTTTTTTTACTTTTGCGGCATTCCGCATTCCATCCAGTTGTATAACCACTCGCCATACAGTGATAGATGATATTTGTCTATTACCTGACACCTTCTATGTTAGCTACCTCTCTTTGTTTATATTGTATATTTTTTGCCGGGATCTACTCTTTGTTTTTTGCTGCCCTTTTTTTTTTTTTTTTTTTGCTGCAGCTGTTGCATATACTGTAATATTGTACATGGTAATTGGGATTTGTTATGTATTGTATATATTAAATAATAATATAATATGTCATTATATATTATATAGTGTGTATACAATAAGTAAATATTTCATACATGTTATATTTTATATTGCTACTATGGTACATTTTTTTGTCTACTTTATATCTTGTGTTTTCGCCCTCTTTTTGTGCCCTTGTGTGCATGATCCTTTCCATCCTTACCCTTGCCATCCTTTGTAACTAAGCTAGAGTGTGGAATAATTTCTCTTGTGGATCATTAAAGTTTGTCTAAGTCTAAGTCTAAAACGCCTGATATCACGGGAGCATTTAAAAAAAAGCTACAGCATAAGTTGAGTTGTTATATATATATTTTCCAATAACATTGCATCCCCTTGTGATTATTTATGAATTTGTAATCAATGTTTTAAGTGTTTTTTTGTCATCCCCAACCCAAAAAGCACAACATTTCAATAAATCTAACAAAATATGCTTAATTTGCACATTAAATTTAACATTTTAGAACACCGACAGCAATTTATCAAATCCACTTCCAGGGTCTTTTTTCTTCCTAAATCGCAATGGAAAATGTTGCGATCTGGTGGCATAGCTGCGATGGTTGTGTTCTCACAGTTGTGGGAGGACGAAAAGCGGCAGAAGCAGCGTGCAGGTAAGAGTCTTTTAATTCCAAATACAGGGCAAAAACGACCAAAAGCGACCAAAAGGCTAAAGACATAAGCAATAGTGTGAGGTTAATAAGAAATGTGAAAACAACAAACATGAAACGCGAAACAAGGAACGCTATCTTAGCATAGCATAACAACAAGAGCAAACTGTTGCCAGTGGCTAACATTGATCCGGCAACTTAGGCAAGGTGACAACATAATATAAAAGGGAGTCATTAGAGGCAGCAACCGGTGAGGACACTAATCATTAAACAGAAACTTGAGTGTCTTATCAGTAGGGCTGTGAATATTTGGGCACCGCATGATACAATTTGATTGAATTCGATTGTTGGGGGGTAACAATTCGATTCAGAATCAATTCAAAACAATTTCTCGTTTCAAAATGCGTACTTTTGAATATTGGTTGCAAGTTCTATGATTAACTGCATTCCTCCATTAAATAGATAAACAGCTGTGATACATTTCTGTATTACTTAAAAGAAGACTGGTTATGTTTATAAAAATTATACCCAAACATTTTAATAAAGTCAAATATAAGGCAACTATAAATTATAAAACTATAAAGGCAATTTTAAGGCACCAAAAGAAGTATCTAATACCTATTTACCTTTACCATGAATTGATTAACGTGGACCCCGACTTAAACAAGTTGAAAAACTTATTCGGGTGTTACCATTTAGTGGTCAATTGTACGGAATATGTACTGTACTGTGCAATCTACTAATAAACATTTCAATAAATCAATCAGTCTCTAAAGTAAATCTGTACAGCAGATCTAGGCATCTACATCAACAATTTGATTTACCTAAGAAGCTTGACAGGACAGATAAAAAAATATAAATAATATACATTTTTTTATACAATTAAGAATCGTTACAAATAAGAATCGCAAATCTTTCGAAAATCTAATTTTTTTGACACTCCTACTAATCAACGCAAAGTAAACAAAGGAACAGAAATAGACTCAAACACATAGGAGAACCATAACAAACATAAAATGAGACATGAACTGTCAGCAGATGACAATACCTGTTCTGTTTCCGTCACCTTTGCCATTGGCCAACCCCACTCCACCATTGCATCAGAAGGGAAAACCTTGTCCTCGTCCGCCAGAGGAACACTTCGTTTGGCTGGTTAGGTCTGTTGTGATCTGGTCGCATAGCTGCGATGGTTGTGTTCTCACGAATGTGTGATGGCGAAAAGCGTCAGAAGCAGCGTGTAGGTAAGAGTCTTGATTCCAAATACAGGGCAAAAACAACCAAAAGGCTAGAGTCATAAGCAATGTGGGTGACAACAGAATATAAAGGGGAGTAATTAGAGGCGGCAACAGGTGAGGGTACTAATCATTAAACAGAAACCGGAGTGTCTAATCAGTGCACCGAGCAGCAAGAATGTAAACAAAAGGAATGTAATAAAGCCAGAAGTAGGAGAACCACAACAAAATGAGACATAACCTGCTGACAGGACATGCCAGGAAAGTGCAGGGTTCTCTTTGTGTCTGTTGCAAGAAAACTGCAGGGAAAAGTGAAAGTGCAATACACTGTTGTGATTTTTACTCTGTAATTATGATAGGAAAATGAACAAAAGAAAAAATAATTAGTATACAAACGTTAACAAAAAGACTGAGAAAAGCATCTAACCAGCACTTTATTCAGCCAAAAAATGTACACAATATTACTGCAAGGAGAATATAAAAAACAATTTCTAACTCTTCACATGAGGATTTGTTTCCATTTCATCGTTAAAAATGTTGATTTTTTTTGGGGGGGGGGGGGTAAAGGCTATGTAGTACAACACTAAAACTGAACTGGCTACAAAGTAAACAAAAACAGAATGCTGGATGACAGCAAAGACTTACTGTGGAGCAAAGTAAACATTCTTGTTTACCTTATAAACAAAGAACGTGAAGAAATGGGACAATGCTGGGACACATCTGAATGGCCAAAATGTCATTGGTTGGCCAAAATGTGCGGTGAAATTGTAGGGATTGGACAAAGTTCGTAACGACCTGGTGGCATCGTGATGCGGGTGTTGTTCTCCCAAGGATGCAGACGGCTTCGGACGCAGCTCGCAGGTAGGAAAATGATTTATTTAAGATATAAATCATACGGGGAACAAACAAAAGACATGCACATAGCACAGAAGGCAAAAAAAACAAAGGGACTAGCAGGCAAAAATAACATAGCGTGAAAAGCTAGCAGGAATCAAAAATAGTCGTTATCAGTTACATACAGCAAATTAGGAAGCCAGACCGAGTGAGGCCAGTGCAAAGACTAAATAGCCCTCTGATTAGCGCCCGGGCAACAGGTGCGTGTCCCGAACACTAACCAGAGGCAGGTGTGTACAATCTGCCGTCATGGCAACTGAAACAAACAAAACTCAAGGTGCTCAAAACACATGTGACTCAAAAACATAAACAAACTATGATCCGGGCAGCGGATCATAACAAAGTTGCTATAGCAACATTGATATATCTTGGAGAAACTGGTCTTGCATCAGCTGTATCTTTAAACTGACACTGTCTGTGGACAATGACTATACTACTAAAAATACAACTATTCATAGACCATAATGAAATATTGTAGGGAATACACGGTGGAAGAAGATGGATGAATAGGAAATATACAGCTGAGGCAATACAAATGGTATGGAAATTGCAATACGGTACCTCATGTGCAGCATATATTCCTTTCAGTTTTGTGTCGCGAATACTGTGACGTTGATTAATGATCCACTGAGGAGCAAAGCGCTGCGTCAGTCTTGTGGTTGGTGATATATGTAGAGCATGTTAAATTGCTGTGGGAAAGGTGGATATTCTAGGAGTTCTGTAAACACATGTAAGAGTTTTTATACCTAATGGCTCAGACTGCCATGAGGTATAATCTGTGATTAAATCTGCGCTGCAGCCAAAGATAGGTGCATGCTTTTAGGAAAGGCAAACCATTTAGCACAACCTTCATTATCTATGTTTAAAACAAAGCTTATATGCATTTCAGAATTGTGTGACTAAGGGTCTGATTTACTAAGATCTAAATACCATGCGCTAAACAGCATGTGTTTTAAAAATAAAATAGTTTTGAGTCGCATTGGAGCAAAATGTGTGTTTTTAGAATGCAAAGGACAGGCAGCGTCAGCAGCTTTTTAATCCTTTTTACACCAGCAGATTACAAGTTTAGTCGAGTTATGCATGCTAAGCAGCAAACAAAAGGTTGTAGCGTGAAACAAAAGGTTGTAGCGTGAAGCTAGAAAGACAGTAACAATGTTACATCGCCAGTGGCGAACAGCAAGAAAGTCTTACTATATATATATATATATATATATATATATATATATATATATATATATATATATATATATATCTATCAGTGACGTGCAGTCACTAGAGGCAGGTGAGGCCCCGCCTCACCTGCCATCATGGAAAGAAAAAAAATTTAAAAAGAAAAAATAAATATTAAATTGTTATATGTATCCAGTGATTATACTATAGAGTTATTTTCCATTTAACTTCACCAGTTTTAGATTATTTTTATTCAAAATCGCTGAATTTTCACATTTGCCCTTCAAATACTGAGAAGAGACGGTGCGGTGATCAGCAGCCAATTGAGGCACGTCACTCAGTGCCTCAACATGGATTCCGGACTCGGCTAACTGCTGGCCTGCTGTGCAGTGAGACCGTATTGATATATGAACTATATTATACATTTCCATAGTTTAGTTAGCTGAGGTATATAATGTACAGTGTATTTTGTCAACAACTGTATGTGTGTAACGTATTTCTTGTGCTGAGCAATCATAAAACGGCTGCAAAAGACGCACTGGCTGAGGCTCGCCTCCTGCACCCCCGCCGTAGAATTGTTATATCAACTAAAGCCCACACTTAAACTTTCCACGTGCAAGATTGAATCTATTTTAAAAACTGATTTCATAAGAAGCCAAAAAGTGCAAAAACAATAATGTTGGTGTTGGAGGAGTTGTGAATGACTGCAGGGACACAACATTAGATACACCTTGCAGACTGCAGGTGTACCTAATTCACAACTCCTCCAACACAAACATTATTGTTTCTGCACTTTTTGGCTTCTTATTAAATAACTTGTGTAACCTATTTTCATGGGCTTTCCTCTTTGTGATGTTAAGTTCCTGTTATGCGCTGTTATACAGTATATGCCTTGAGCTCTTATTTTGAAGGCGCTAAGAGCGGAAGTGATGTCACGTTGCGTTGGTTTTTGAAAGAATGTAAATAAAGTGGTCCTCGTGTAAACTGGAGCCTCCGTGTTTATTATTTTGTAGTTTCATACAGTATAGGCGACATTTATAAACCCTCGGTTGCACTTTTTTAAATAGATTCAATCTTGCACGTGGAAAGTTTAAGTGAGGGCTTTAGTTGTGGACTTAATTTCTAAGTAAAGGTAAGACCATAATAACGTTTTTTTTTATTAAATGTGCTTTTTTGTGTGCTACAGTTTGTATGTGTAAAGTTAAAGTTACGTTAAAGTACCAATGATTGTCACACACACACTAGGTGTAATGAAATGTGTCCTCTGCATTTGACCCATCCCCTTGATCACCCCCTGGGAGGTGAGGGGAGCAGTGCCTGGGAATCATTTTTGGTGATTTAACCCCCAATTCCAACCCTTGATGCTGAGTGCCAAGCAGGGAAGAATGCTGGTATGAGCTTTTAAACATAACCCGTTAACTGCTGCCAATCAAATGGTGAATAAGATACTCTTTAGGGTTCATATGTTTGTAAATCTGACTGTGATGAAGTCAGTGCCTCACCAGCCATCAACCTCACCGCACGTCACTGCAGTATATTGTTTGTCAACATACATTACATTGTATCGTATGCATGTTCGAAATAAACCAAACACTGAACTGAACTGAATATATCGAGTGCTTTCATCAAAGCATTGCAGAGAGATGTGACGTTCTTACTTTGGAACTGTTGTGGAAAATCGGTGAGCATCTCCAGCAGCCAAGCTTCTGCTCGTCTGCTGGCAACCCCCTGCTGTTTTCACATGTGCACGGAGATGCTCCAAGGTAGGCCCAGCAGATGTCCCCGTGCTGCGTGCCTGCATTATGAATTCCGGTCCAGATTCTGTTGCAAAAACGGTGCCTGGCTGGCCCTCATCCGGCTCTCATGTGGGTTTGTTTTGGAAGAAGAAGAGAAGGTTAAAGAATGTTTGATTCATTTGTGTGATATAATCTGCATGCATCCATTGGGCCTGTAGAAAGCTGCCCAAAAATATCTCTTTCTCAGCTGTGGTCCATATGGGCCGCTCAGTTGTAATACACTTGTGCACCACTTGTGGCAGTATATAAACCAGCAGAATATTGTTGATGGTTTAATTGAAAAACATATTAATTATTAATTGACCGTATTTTTCGGACTATAAATCGCTATTAAAATCCTGTCTTTTTCTCAAAAATTCGACAGTGCGCCTTATAATCCGGTGAGCCTAATGTACGGAATAATTCTGGTTGTGCTTACCGACCTCCAAGCTATTTTATTTGGTACATGGTGTAATGATAAGTGTGACTAGTAGATGGCAGTCATACATAAGAGATACGTGTAGAATGCGAGATGACGCGGGTAAACAACACCAAAACTTGAAATGTTCCATTGAGAAAATAGAACATTACACACGGCGTTCAAAAATCTGGCAAAATGTTTTAGTACGACTTTGGCAGGCTATGAAGTCGCGCCACTTGATGGATTGTTGGAGCATTACGGTTAGCATAGTCAGACGTACTCTGCTTCAACATACAAGTATTATTATGGTGTGTGTATAAGGTAAGACATTATCTGCCGTTTCGTTTCACAATATTATGCAAAGCCAACTTGTATTTTCTTTTGGTACCTGTAATGTGTATTTGGGATCTGCATAAGTCCTGAAATGTTTTGTGCGTCCGCCTTTGTAGTCCGTGTCGTTTCCGTAGTCGATTAGTTTCTTCTTTATCTCTTTCTTCTTCTCTGCTGTTGCCATTTCTAATATAAACACAACTTTAAATGTTTCATTGAGAAAATAGAACATTACACACGGCGCTCAAAAATCTGGCAAAATGTTTTAGTACGACTTTGGTAGGCTATGAAGTCGCGCCACTTGATGGATTGTCGGAGCATTACGGCTAGCATAGTCAGACGTACTCTGCTTCAACATACAAGTATTATTATGGTGTGTGTATAAGGTAAGACATTATCTGCCGTTTTGTTTCACAATATTATGCAAAACCAACTTGTATTTTCTTTTGGTATCTGTAATGTGTATTTGGGATCTGCATAAGTCCTGAAATGTTTTGTGCGTCCGCCTTTGTAGTCCGTGTCGATTCCGTAGTCGATTAGTTTCTTCTTTTTCTCTTTCTTCTTCTCTGCTGTTGCCAATTCTAATATAAACAAAACTTTAAATGTTTCATTGAGAAAATAGAACATTACACACGGCGCTCAAAAATCTGGCAAAATGT
Source organism: Nerophis lumbriciformis (assembly GCF_033978685.3). Classification (NCBI taxonomy): domain Eukaryota; kingdom Metazoa; phylum Chordata; class Actinopteri; order Syngnathiformes; family Syngnathidae; genus Nerophis; species Nerophis lumbriciformis. The sequence continues at coordinate 38,126,801 of NC_084567.2, read as the reverse complement.
TTTAGTACGACTTTGGTAGGCTAAGAAGTCGCGCCACTTGATGGATTGTCGGAGCATTACGGCTGGCATAGTCAGACGTACTCTGCTTCAACATACAAGTAATATTATAGTGTGTGTATAAGGTAAGACATTATCTGCCGTTTCGTTTCACAATATTATGCAAAACCAACTTGTATTTTCTTTTGGTACCTGTAATGTGTATTTGGGATCTGCATAAGTCCTGAAATTTTTTGCGCGTCCGCCTTTGTAGTCCGTGTCGATTTCGTAGTCGATTAGTTTCTTATTTTTCTCTTTCTTCTTCTCTGCTGTTGCCATTTCTAATATAAACACAACTTTAAATGTTTCATTGAGAAAATAGAACATTACACACGGCGCTCAAAAATCTGGCAAAATGTTTTAGTACGACTTTGGTAGGCTATGAAGTCGCGCCACTTGATGGATTGTCGGAGCATTACGGCTAGCATAGTCAGACGTACTCTGCTTCAACATACAAGTATTATTATAGTGTGTGTATAAGGTAAGACATTATCTGCCGTTTCGTTTCACAATATTATGCAAAACCAACTTGTATTTTCTTTTGGTACCTGTAATGTGTATTTGGGATCTGCATAAGTCCTGAAATTTTTTGCGCGTCCGCCTTTGTAGTCTGTGTCGATTCCGTAGTCGATTAGTTTCTTCTTTTTCTCTTTCTTCTTCTCTGCTGTTGCCATTTCTAATATAAACAAAACTTTAAATGTTTCATTGAGAAAATAGAACATTACACACGGCGCTCAAAAATCTGGCAAAATGTTTTAGTACGACTTTGGTAGGCTATGAAGTCGCGCCACTTGATGGATTGTCGGAGCATTACGGCTAGCATAGTCAGACGTACTCTGCTTCAAAATACAAGTATTATTATAGTGTGTGTATAAGGTAAGACATTATCTGCCGTTTCGTTTCACAATATTATGCAAAACCAACTTGTATTTTCTTTTGGTACCTGTAATATGTATTTGGGATCTGCATAAGTCCTGAATTTTTTTGCGCGTCCGCCTTTATAATCTGTGTCGAATCCGTAGTCGATTAGTTTCTTCTTTTTCTCTTTCTTCTTCTCTGCTGTTGCCATTTCTAATATAAACACAACTTTAAATGTTTCATTGAGAAAATAGAACATTACACACGGCGCTCAAAAATCTGGCAAAATGTTTTAGTGCGACTTTGGTAGGCTATGAAGTCGCGCCACTTGATGGATTGTCGGAGCATTACGGCTAGCATAGTCAGACGTACTCTGCTTCAACATACAAGTATTATTATGGTGTGTGTATAAGGTAAGACATTATCTGCCGTTTCGTTTCACAATAATATGCAAAACCAACTTGTTTTTTCTTTTGGTACCTGCAATGTGTATTTGGGATCTGCATAAGTCCTGAAATTTTTTGCGCGTCCGCCTTTGTAGTCCGTGTCGATTCCGTAGTCGATTAGTTTCTTATTTTTCTCTTTCTTCTTCTCTGCTGTTGCCATTTCTAATATAAACAAAACTTTAAATGTTTCATTGAGAAAATAGAACATTACACACGGCGCTCAAAAATCTGGCAAAATGTTTTAGTACGACTTTGGCAGGCTATGAAGTCGCGCCACTTGATGGATTGTCGGAGCATTACGGCTAGCATAGTCAGACGTACAATGCTTCAACATCCATCCATCCATCCATTTTCTACCGCTTATTCCCTTTGGGGTCGCGGGGGGCGCTGGAGCCTATCTCAGCTTCAACATACAAGTATTATTATAGTGTGTGTATAAGGTAAGACATTATCTGCCGTTTCGTTTCACAATATTATGCAAAACCAACTTGTATTTTCTTTTGGTACCTGCAATGTGTATTTGGGATCTGCATAAGTCCTGAAATTTTTTGCGCGTCCGCCTTTGTAGTCTGTGTCGATTCCGTAGTCGATTAGTTTCTTCTTTTTGTCTTTCTTCTTCTCTGCTGTTACCATTTCTAATATAAACACAACTTTAAATGTTTCATTGAGAAAATAGAACATTACACACGGTGCTCAAAAATCTGGCAACATGTTTTAGTACGACTTTGGCAGGCTATGAAGTCGCGCCACTTGATGGATTGTCGGAGCATTACGGCTAGCATAGTCAGACGTACTCTGCTTCAACATACAAGTATTATTATGGTGTGTGTATAAGGTAAGACATTATCTGCCGTTTCGTTTCACAATATTATGCAAAACCAACTTGTATTTTCTTTTGGTATCTGCAATGTGTATTTGGGATCTGCATAAGTCCTGAAATTTTTTGCGCGTCCGCCTTTGTAGTCTGTGTCGATTCCGTAGTCGATTAGTTTCTTCTTTTTATCTATCTTCTTCTCTGCTGTTGCCATTTCTAATATAAACAAAACTTTAAATGTTTCATTGAGAAAATAGAACATTACACATGGCGCTCAAAAATCTGGCAAAATGTTTTAGTACGACTTTGGCAGGCTATGAAGTCGCGCCACTTGATGGATTGTCGGAGCATTACGGCTAGCATAGTCAGACGTACTCTGCTTCAACATACAAGTATTATTATAGTGTGTGTATAAGGTAAGACATTATCTGCCGTTTCGTTTCACAATATTATGCAAAACCAACTTGTATTGTCTTTTGGTACCTGCAATGTGTTTTTGGGATCGGCATAAGTCCTGACATTTTTTGCGCGTCCGCCTTTGTAGTCCGTGTCGATTCCGTAGTCGATTAGTTTCTGCTTTTTCTCTTTCTTCTTCTCTGCTGTTGCCATTTCTAATATAAACACAACTTTAAATGTTTCATTGAGAAAATAGAACATTACACACGGCGCTCAAAAATCTGGCAAAATGTTTTAGTACGACTTTGGCAGGCTATGAAGTCGCGCCACTTGATGGATTGTCGGAGCATTACGGCTAGCATAGTCAGACGTACTCTGCTTCAACATACAAGTATTATTATGGTGTGTGTATAAGGTAAGACATTATCTGCCGTTTCGTTTCACAATACTATGCAAAACCAACTTGTATTTTCTTTTGGTACCTGCAATGTGTATTTGGGATCTGCATAAGTCCTGACATTTTTTGCGCGTCCGCCTTTGTAGTCCGTGTTGATTCCGTAGTCGATTAGTTTCTTCTTTTTCTCTTTCTTCTTCTCTGCTGTTGCCATTTCTAATATAAACACAACTTTAAATGTTTCATTGAGAAAATAGAACATTACACACGGCGCTCAAAAATCTGGCAAAATGTTTTAGTACGACATTGGTAGGCTATGAAGTCGCGCCACTTGATGGATTGTCGGAGCATTACGGCTAGCATAGTCAGACGTACAATGCTTCAACATACAAGTATTATTATGGTGTGTGTATAAGGTAAGACATTATCTGCCGTTTCGTTTCACAATATTATGCAAAACCAACTTGTATTTTCTTTTGGTACCTGTAATGTGTATTTGGGATCTGCATAAGTCCTGAAATTTTTTGCGCGTTCGCCTTTATAGTCTGTGTCGAATCCGTAGTCGATTAGTTTCTTCTTTTTGTCTTTCTTCTTCTCTGCTGTTGCCATTTCTAATATAAACACAACTTTAAATGTTTCATTGAGAAAATAGAACATTACACACGGCGCTCAAAAATCTGGCAACATGTTTTAGTGCGACTTTGGTAGGCTATGAAGTCGCGCCACTTGATGGATTGTCGGAGCATTACGGCTAGCATAGTCAGACGTACTCTGCTTCAACATACAAGTATTATTATGGTGTGTGTATAAGGTAAGACATTATCTGCCGTTTCGTTTCACAATATTATGCAAAACCAACTTGTATTTTCTTTTGGTACCTGTAATGTGTATTTGGGATCTGCATAAGTCCTGAATTTTTTTGCGCGTCCGCCTTTGTAGTCCGTGTCGAATCCGTAGTCGATTAGTTTCTTCTTTTTCTCTTTCTTCTTCTCTGCTGTTGCCATTTCTAATATAAACACAACTTTAAATGTTTCATTGAGAAAATAGAACATTACACACGGCGCTCAAAAATCTGGCAAAATGTTTTAGTACGACTTTGGTAGGCTATGAAGTCGCGCCACCTGATGGATTGTCGGAGCATTACGGCTGGCATAGTCAGACGTACTCTGCTTCAACATACAAGTATTAATATGGTGTGTGTATAAGGTAAGACATTATCTGCCGTTTTGTTTCACAATATTATGCAAAACCAACTTGTATTTTCTTTTGGTATCTGTAATGTGTATTTGGGATCTGCATAAGTCCTGAATTTTTTTGCGCGTCCGCCTTTGTAGTCCGTGTCGATTCCGTAGTCGATTAGTTTCTTCTTTTTCTCTTTCTTCTTCTCTGCTGTTGCCATTTCTAATATAAACAAAACTTTAAATGTTTCATTGAGAAAATAGAACATTACACACGGCGCTCAAAAATCTGGCAAAATGTTTTAGTACGACTTTGGTAGGCTATGAAGTCGCGCCACTTGATGGATTGTCGGAGCTTTACGGCTAGCATAGTCAGACGTACTCTGCTTCAACATACAAGTATTATTATGGTGTGTGTATAAGGTAAGACGTTATCTGCCGTTTCGTTTCACAATATTATGTACCGACACCAGCAGATGACATGGCACCCCAAACCATCACCCAACCATGCAAATTTTGCATTTCCTTTGGAAATCGAGGTCCCAGAGTCTGGAGGAAGACAGGAGAGGCACAGGATCCACGTTGCCTGAAGTCTAGTGTAAAGTTTCCACCATCAGTGATGGTTTGGGGTGCCATGTCATCTGCTGGTGTCGGTCCACTCTGTTTCCTGAGATCCAGGGTCAACGCAGCCATCTACCAGCAAGTTTTAGAGCACTTCATGCTTCCTGCTGCTGACCTGCTCTATGGAGATGGAGATTTCAAGTTCCAACAGGACTTGGCGCCTGCACACAGCGCAAAATCTACCCGTGCCTGGTTTACGGACCATGGTATTTCTGTTCTAAATTGGCCCGCCAACTCCCCTGACCTTAGCCCCATAGAAAATATGTGGGGTATTGTGAAAAGGAAGATGCAGAATGCCAGACCCAAAAACGCAGAAGAGTTGAAGGCCACTATCAGAGCAACCTGGGCTCTCATAACACCTGAGCAGTGCCAGAAACTCATCGACTCCATGCCACGCCGCATTAACGCAGTAATTGAGGCAAAAGGAGCTCCAACCAAGTATTGAGTATTGTACATGCTCATATTTTTCATTTTCATACTTTTCAGTTGGCCAACATTTCTAAAAATCCCTTTTTTGTATTAGCCTTAAGTAATATTCTAATTTTGTGACACACGGAATTTTGGATTTTCATTTGTTGCCACTTCAAATCATCAAAATTAAATGAAATAAACATTTGAATGCATCAGTCTGTGTGCAATGAATAAATATAATGTACAAGTTACACCTTTTGAATGCAATTACTGAAATAAATCAAGTTTTTCTAAATATTCTAATTTACTGGCTTTTACCTGTATATCTGTAAGTAAACTCGCCATGAAAGCGCTAAAACATACCTGTGTAGTGAGTTTATATAATTCACCCAAGGAACTTTCGTTATTAGAGCGTTCTGGACGGACGTTTTTTGTTTTTTTTAAGATTTATGAGCGGAAGGTCTTCGATTTTGTCTGGGAAGGCAAACCAGAAAGGATTAAAAGAAAGATTTTGTACAATGAGTATGAATATGGGGGCATGAAACTTCTCAACCTTGAAGCTATGTGTCTGTCTTTAAAAGCATCAATTGTTCCAAAGATGTATTTAAACACTGAGTGGTACACAAGTGTCCTGTTGGACAAAAAACATGTATTTTATCAAAATAAATTGTATCTTTTTTTACAAGTGATCCCCTCCCATTTTTCTTATGTAGAGAGTCTGCTGGGAAACATGGCGGGGTTCATAAAGGAAACAATCCACTCATGGTGGTGTTTTCAATTTTATGTGCCAGAAAAAAGAGACGATATTTTGCAGCAGATAATATGGATGAACTCTAATATTGTAATAGATGGAAAGCCTTTCTTTTGGAAAAATATGTTTGATAAAGGAATAATTTTTGTCAATGATATTATCAATGAGAATGGTAAGATTCTGAAGTATGATGAATTTATAACTATGTATGGTGATGCTTGTTCAAGCTTTTCCTTTAATCAACTAACTGGAGTAATTGGGAAAAGATGGAAACAAATAATTATTTATGGAACTACTAAATGATTAGTTTGTAAACCTCTAGTGAGAATTTCGAGTTGGCAAAAAGGAACTAAAATAAATAGAAAAATGTACAAGTTTTATTTAATAAAGAAATCTTTATAATACATATGGAAAATGGGAGTACTTTTTTGACTGCACGTTGCCGTGGGATGCCATATTCAAACTAATCTATGCAACTACTATTGATGTGCAAAATCGTTATTTTCAAAATAAAATTATTTATAACTTCTTACCCACGGGGAAAATGTTCAAATTATGGAATATGACGGAGTCAGATGACTGCCAATTTTGTTGTCAGGAGTCTGAATCCACCCTGCATTTGTTTTGGTATTGTCATATTGTGTCTTCGTTTTGGGTGGAAGTTGAAAAAATGTGTTTAAGGATTGGTTTGTTTATGAAGCTTGATGTGGTTTCAGTTATTTTGGGAGAGTTCATTGACAATCATGATTTAATCAATTTAATTATAGTACTCGGTAAAAGGTTTATTTTTAAGGCCAAAAACAGATATTAACTTAGTATTTGTCAAGACTGGGTCCGGGGTGTGTGCTTTTCCAGGATGCAACGGAAAGTTGGCACGGGCGAGACGGGAATTAAGGTACATGATTTATTTATATTTATCAAAAAAAAAGGAATAAACGAAAGCGCGCACAGTGGCGGAGAATAAACTATGAAAAACAAAAAGACTATAAACATGGAACCAAAACTTACTTTGACAAGGGACATGAAGCAGTATCATAGAGGAATGGACAGAGCATAAATGTGGTGCGAGGTCGTCAGAAAGACAAACTGAAAAACACTGAACTTAAATACTACAGACATGATTAACGAAAACAGGTGCGTGACTCAAGACGTGAAACAGGTGCGTGACGTGACAGGTGAAAACTAATGGGTTGCTATGGTGACAATCAAGAGTGCACAATGAGTCCAAACGTGGAACAGGTGAAACTAATGGGTAATCATGCAAACAAGACAAGGGAGTGAAAAGCCAGAAACCAAAGATATCCTATAACTAAACAAAAACATGACTTAAAACAAAAACATGATTACACAGACATGACAGTATTATTTTTTTTTAAACATTTATTCAGTGTTTTTTAACTTTAGGAAGTTACATGGTTGAAAACGATAATGATGCCAAAAAACATAACAAAAGATGGGAAGTCCTCAAAGGCTTATGTTGAAAGTGTAATTATGTTTATATATTATATGCTATCTGTTGTTGTGTTCCCTAATTTTGAGTGACCTGAACATAATCTGGACTGTACATACATTTTTATTTTTATTTTCAGTGTACATGAATGAAGGTGTGTGTTGCTGAACCCGACTTGGACATTATCTGGACTGGACCTGGTTTTAAAAACCCTTTAAACAAATCTAAATTCATTTACAACCTGGTCTGGTAAAGATAAGGTCCTTTTTTTAATTTTTTTTTTTTTTAATTTTTTTTAATTTTTAGATAAGATAAATAAATATTTTCTTGGATAAAAAAGAAAGTAAAACAATATACAAATAATTACATTAAAAAAAAAAGAAATAGTAATTAAATGAAAATGTTAGTGGACCAGCAGCACATACAATCAAGTGTGCTTCAGGGACTGTGTCCCTTGCAGGAGTGTTGTGGGAACCAGAATATTGGTAGCAGAAAGAAACAACCCCTTTTGTGTGAGTGGGTGTGTATGAGTGTGAATGGGGGAGGGAGGTTTTTTTTTTGGGTTGATGCACTAGTTGAAAGTGTATCGTGTGATTTTTCTATGTTGATTTAATTAAAAAAAAAAAAAAAAAAAAAAAAACTCGCCATGAAAGCGCTAAAACATACCGGTGTAGTGAGTTTACATAATTCACCCAAGGAAGTTTCGTTATTAGAGCGTTCTGGTCGGACGGTTTTTCACGAGACACATTTGTGGTGTTGTCGTTGCACTAGTGAGCCACGGATGAGGAGATGCTGCTCCGTTATTGATTTAAGTGAAGTCTGAATGTCATTAAAACAGTTAGCTCCATCTTCTTCGGCACTGTGCCTTAAAATCCGATGTGCCCTATGGTCCGAAAATTACGGTAGTTCAACATAATTGTATGTAAATGTATTTTGCATCCTTTGAGTCCTTTCTTATGCACAATATTTGCTTGGTACTTATATTTCTATTCAGCCAGACCAAAGCCTCAGGCTTATGTGTTAAATAAATAATACTCTTGGTCATTAAAACACGGTTTCATGTCTTTTCACAAGGTTTTAAACTGGTTCGATAAAATTATTGAATATGATTAAAATCAAGAGTAGGATTATTAATTTAGTGTTCATATTTGAGTGGGCCCCTCTGTAATTGTAAAAGTTATGCCCAGAGGTCAAAAAGGTAAATAATCCCTGCTATAATACACTTAAAAAGGTGCATGACTAATTGTAGCCTTTTAGCACATTGTTTATTGTCGGAGGCAGATATTTACATATATCCGAATTTAAGTGTTACTTCTTTTATTTCGTAATCATATTACAAAACAGCTAGTGTTTTTCTTCCAATTGTGGTCTTTTAGTTGTCTGCTTATACTGTGTGCTTAACCTTGAGTGAGGAATGTAAGAAAGAGAGATACTCCTTTCTCTTATCGAGCCTTATGTCCAGGTGCGGAGGACAATGGGCATGTGTTTTGGGCTAGAGGGACATGACTCCGAGGGAGGGAGGGAGACAGACTTAAGAGGGGAGAGGGTATTTCAAGGGGGGCAGACCATCTTGGCGGCGCGATTGAATGTTCTATGCTGGACTGGTCTCAATGTATTTACAAAGCTTTGCAAATATATTACAAAAATACCTATTCTGTCTCTGGTGGTTTTTCTACTCACCTTTAAGTGTCGTAAAGAGCTTGGGAGCGACTTGTGACTTGAATTCCCTGGGAGGAACAACTGGTCAAAACGCAACAATTTGGGGGCTTCGTCCGGTGCGACACGCTGAGAATTGGACACATCTTGCACTCTTCTGGACAGTATGGAGTTTTTAAATATACAGTGGATTTAACGGTGTTATACTTGCATATATTTTATTAAATACGAACATGTTTGGAATGCATACTTTCACATAACATCCACAATAAGAAAAGGTTTAGGAGTTGTAACCAAATAAAGTAGATTATTTTGGATATTAAACTCATCATCAAAGTGAAAGTATGTTTCACGGTCTTTATGCCATCCATCCATCCATCTTCTTCCGCTTATCCGAGGTCGGGTCGCGGGGGCAGCAGCTTAAGCAGGGAAGCCCAGACTTCCCTCTCCCCAGCCACTTCGTCCAGCTCCTCCCGGGGGATCCCGAGGCGTTCCCAGAACAGCCCGGAGACATAGTCTTCCCAGCGTGTCCTGGGTCTTCCCCGTGGCCTCCTACCGGTCGGACGTGCCCGAAACACCTTCCTAGGGAGGCGTTCGGGTGGCATCCTGACCAGATGCCCGAACCACCTCATCTGGCTCCTCTCGATGTGGAGGAGCAGCGGCTTTACTTTGAGCTCCCCCCGAATGACAGAGCTTCTCACCCTATCTCTAAGGGAGAGCCCCGCCACTCGGCGGAGGAAACTCATTTCGGCCGCTTGTACCCGTGATCTTGTCCTTTCGGTCATGACCCAAAGCTCATGACCATAGGTGAGGATGGGAACGTAGATCGACCGGTAAATCGAGAGGTTTGCCTTCCGGCTCAGCTCCTTCTTCACCACAACGGATCGATACAGCGTCCGCATTACTGAAGACGCCGCACCGATCCGCCTGTCGATCTCACGATCCACTCCTCCCCCACTCGTGAACAAGACTCCGAGGTACTTGAACTCCTCCACTTGGGGCAAGATCTCCTCCCCAACCCGGAGATGGCACTCCACCCTTTTCCGGGAGAGAACCATGGACTCGGACTTGGAGGTGCTGATTCCCATCCCAGTCGCTTCACACTCGGCTGCGAACCGATCCAGTGAGAGCTGAAGATCTTGGCCGGAGGAAGCCAACAGGACCACATCATCTGCAAATAGCAGTGACCTAATCCTGCAGCCACCAAACCAGATCCCCTCAACGCCCTGACTGCGCCTAGAAATTCTGTCCATAAAGGTTATGAACAGAATCGGTGACAAAGGGCAGCCTTGGCGGAGTCCAACCCTCACTGGAAACGTGTCCGACTTACTGCCGGCAATGCGGACCAAGCTCTGACACTGATTATACAAGGAGCGAACTGCCACAATAAGACAGTCCGTTACCCCATACTCTCTGAGCACTCAACACAGGACTTCCCGGGGTACACGGTCGAATGCCTTCTCCAAGTCCACAAAGCACATGTAGACTGGTTGGGCAAACTCCCATGCACCCTCAAGGACCCTGCCGAGAGTATAGAGCTGGTCCACAGTTCCACGACCAGGACGAAAACCACACTGTTCCTCCTGAATCCGAGGTTCGACTATCCGGCGTAGCCTCCTCTCCAGTACACCTGAATAAACCTTACCGGGAAGGCTGAGGAGTGTGATCCCACGATAGTTGGAACACACCCTCCGGTTCCCCTTCTTAAAGAGAGGAACCACCACCCCGGTCTGCCAATCCAGAGGTACCGCCCCCGATGTCCACGCGATGTTGCAGAGTCTTGTCAACCAAGACAGCCCCACAACATCCAGAGCCTTAAGGAACTCCGGGCGGATCTCATCCACCCCCGGGGCCTTGCCACCGAGGGGTGGTCTTTATGTTTTACTAATAATGTGGTTTTTTTTGTTAGGTTGTGTTGGTTTTGATCCCCAAGATGCAGAGATGGCAGGCACAGCGCAGGTAAACATGGCTTTAATGTCAAAAAGAAATAATGCAGGGAACATGCAATTGAAAACAGGCAACAGTTATCAAGCACTGTATGGAGGGCAGGGTTGGTTTATAAAGAAAGTCTGATTGGCAACCTGGAACAGGTGTGCTCAGATTGCCCATCAGGGACAGGTGTGGGAGACAGCTTGTTTTTAAACATGTTGCAGGCATCAAATTCCAAATGAGCTAATATTTGCAAAAACCTTTTCCAGTTTGAACGTTAAATATCTTGTCTTTGCAGTCTATTCAATTGAATATAGGTTGAAAAGGATATGCAAATCATTGTATTCTGTTTTTATTTACCATTTACACGTGTCAACTACACTGGTTTTGGGTTTTGTGGTTATTTTCCTTAGCATGCATCCCTTTTTGAAGGAATCGTTCATGTAAGTACAATCTTTAGCATGTAAACACTGGGAAAGAGCAGCGGTGCAGATCAGTTGAATATTCACATAACAAAATGTTGCTTAAAATGAAGGCAATAATCTGATCATTGACTGTTCATGTGGAAAATCAAAATTCCAAAATTGAAGGTCAACTAGCATCCCCCCCCCCCAAAAAAAAAAAAATAACTGTCCTCAACTTTACAGGTTAAAAGACACAAGATCACCTAGAAATAAAAGTGAGTCTTTACATTCAATTAGATCTCTGAGAGCTTTTTGAAGATGGACCTTTAAAAAGGTCAGACTTACAGGAACAACTGCAGTCAAACCTGAGTCATATTTGATGTGACTGACCTATACGAATTATATAAATTAAGCCATGTCCTTTCCAAGAAGAGCAGAATGAAAAGTGATCACTTGACCCACTCGTTCGGAGAATCAGATGTTTCTATGTCAATGCTATTTTTGCAAAGGAACAACGCCTGCTAACTTACATGATATACAACAATAATAAATAGCAAATAGTATTACAGTTGTAATTTATAGAAAATAATTACTCGACCAACATGAAGAACGCAAACATAAACAACTTTGTTTTTCTTTTTTTCTTTTTTTTTTACAATAATACCCCAACAAATTCAACATAAAGTGGCCAGAATATGAATTCAAATAATGTCATTATTCACTTAAATATGATTTTATATATATGTCATGTTTTCTTTGATTTTGTCATGTTCTGTGGTCATGTTTTGTTTTGGTTATGTTCTGTTGGGTTTTGGACGCTTTTAGTTCCTGTTTACACTCCCTTGTTTTCAGCCTGGCGACACTAACTCTATTATCCTTTGCTACCCGATGATACCATAGTTCATGCTTCATGCCATGCCACAGTAAGTGTTTTTGTTTCATGTTCATAGTTTCTGCCTAAGTTCTAGTTTTTGTTTTCTAAGTCAAGTTTTTGTCTCCGCCTTGTGCGCACATTTTGTTTGTTCCTTTTTGAGTAAATGATTAAATATGTATCTACCTTCATCCGATGTCCAGTCAAGTTTGTTTGCATTCCGGGAAAGCAACCCACGCAGGAGACTGCGCCATAGTCCACATCATGATAGATTTGTATTATGATTTTAAGACTATTCATAATATTACATCATTATTAATATGATTATATTATCATTCATCTATCTATTGTCTTTAAAAAAAACTGCTGATCACTGTCACTACTTGGTCCTGGGTGTTTGCTTTTCCGGGATGCAACGGAAAGTTGGCTCGGGCGAGACGGGAATGTAAGTACATAATTTATTTTATAATTACTAAAACAAAAAGAAGGCCCTGTGATGAGGTGGCGACTTGTCCAGGGTGTACCCCGCCTTCCGCCCGATTGTAGCTGAGATAGGCTCCAGCGCCCCCCGCGACCCCAAAGGGAATAAGCGGTAGAAAATGGATGGATGGATAAAACAAAAAGAAGTAAACAAAAGGTGCGCACAATGGCGGAGAACAAACTATGAAACCAAAAAGACTATAAACATGGAACAAAAACTTACTTTGGCATGGGACATGAAGCATGATCTAAGAGTATGAAAAGTGTATAGAGCATAATTGTGGGATGTCGTCAGAACGACAAACTGAAAACAATGAACTTAAATACTATAGACATGATTCGTGAAAGCAGGTGCGTGACTCAAAACGTGAAACAGGTGTGTGACGTGACAGGTGAAAACTAATGGTTGCTATGGTGACAAAAACAAAACAAAAGTGCACAAAAAGTCCAAAAACAAAACCGAACATGACTAAAACAAAACATGATTACACAGACATGACAATCCTGCTGTTTCCAGCTTTAGTCGCGTGTCCTTGAACGCACCACAGTTGTGTGCAAAAAGATGCGAACGTAAAACTTGTTCATAATATGCTGCCACGGATACATGTTTTGTATTTTTTTTACCTTTCTTCTATCATCTCAAAATGTTGGTAAAATGTTGTGTATTTTAAACATAAAGTACTATTTTATATTTATCTATTTTTTAAAGGGGGTGCAGTATACAGTCTTAGACATTGTTAATTTGATTCAAGAAACCTTATTATTGAACTTTCTCGGCTATATTAGTTTTACGTGAACATTTAGGATTACATTTGTATTATAAATTACATATTTAACTGGCTGAAAAAAAATCTTCACGCTCCTCTCCACAAATACATTAATACGTTAATAAAAAACATAACTTTGAGGGATTAATAGCAGTAATGTTAAGAATTAAAGGCCTACTGAAATGTGATTTTCTTATTCAAACGGGGATAGCAGGTCCATTCTATGTGCCATACTTGATCATTTCGCGATATTGCCATATTTTTGCTGAAAGGATTTAGTAGAGAACATCGACGATAAAGTTTGCAACTTTTGGTCGCTGATAAAAAAGCCTTGCCTGTACCGGAAGTAGCAGACGAGTAGCGTGACGTCACAGGTTGTGGAGCTCCTCACATCTGCACATTGTTTACAATCATGGCCACCAGCAGCGAGAGCCATTCGGACCGAGAAAGCGACGATTTCCCCATTAGTTTGAGCGAGGATGAAAGATTTGTGGATGAGGAAAGTGAGAGTGAAGGACTAGAGGGCAGTGGGAGCGATTCAGATAGGGAAGATGCTGTGAGAAGCGGGTGGGACCTGATATTCAGCTGGGAATGACTAAAACAGTAAATAAACACAACTCTATTAGCCACAACACAACCACGCTTATATTTAATATGCCACAAATTAATCCCGCATAACAAACACCTCCCCCCTCCCGTCCATATAACCCGCCAATACAACTCAAACACCTGCACAACACACTCAATCCCACAGCCCAAAGTACCGTTCACCTCCCCAAAGTTCATACAGCACATATGTTTCCCCAAAGTCCCCAAAGTTGCGTACGTGACATGCACATAGCGGCACGCACGTACGGGAGAGCGATCAAATGTTTGGAAGCCGCAGCTGCATGCGTACTCACGGTACCGCGTCTGCGCATCCAACTCAAAGTCCTCCTGGTAAGAGTCTCTGTTGTCCCAGTTCTCCACAGTCCAATGGTAAAGCTTGACTGTCATCTTCCGGGAATGTAAACAATGAAACACCGGCTGTGTTTGTGTTGCTGCAGCCGGCCGCAATACACCGCTTCCCACCTACAGCTTTCTTCTCTGCTGTCTCCATTGTTCATTGAACAAATTGCAAAAGATTCACCAACACAGATGTCCAGAATACTGTGGAATTTTGCGATGAAAACAGACGACTTAATAGCTGGCCACCATGCTGTCCCAAAATGTCCTCTACAATCTGTGACGTCACGCGCCGACGTCATCATACCGAGATGTTTTCAGCAGGATATTTCGCGCGGAATTTAAAATTGCACTTTAGTAAGCTAACCTAACTGCAATGTTAAGATTTCATCATTGATATATAAACTATCAGACTGCGTGGTCGGTAGTAGTGGGTTTCAGTAGGCCGTTAAGATAGTAAACAACACAATAAATAATACAATACATATAGTTTAACATGATCAATAAAAAGCTTGATTAAAAAGGTGTGTCTTTTTAGCCTTTTTTTCTTTTTCTTTTAAATAACAACAAATTCCACAGCAACCTCCATACAGAAGTGTAGACCACATGCAAATAAAAGGCAATAATTGAACTCCTGGCAGTTTAATCGAAGGACTTTGCTTCATTTGTTTGTCACTGGGAGTGACGGGTCTGTCAAGCTGTTTGGTTGGGTTCAAACCAAATACCAGCAAAGACCACCGAGGTTTACATCATCATGTTCCCTGCCTTCTAGAATATGAAGTGGCTCCTTGCATCATCCTCTTGTAGCTGCACGGGAGCTGGGCAGCAATGTTTTTTAAATTAGATGACAACTCATACCACTTTGTAATAAGTATACACTTTTAAACATTAATAAAGCATTAGTAAGGTACCGTATTTTTCGGACCATAGGGCGCACCGTATTATAAGGCGTACTGCCGATGAATGGTCTATTTTTTATCTTTTTTCATACATAAGGCGCACTCGATTATAAGGCGCATTAAAGGCGTCATATTATTATTTTTTTTTTCTAAATGTAAAAGACTTCCTTGTGGTCTACATAACATGTAATGGTGGTTCTTTGCTCAAAATGTTGCATAGATGATGTTTTACACATCATCTTCAAGCCGCTTTCTGACAGTCGCTTCAGGATGCACCGTTTTGTGGGCGGGTCTTATTTACGTGTCATCTTTGTTGTAGCGGTGTAGCGTGCAAGGACGGGGGTGGAAGAAGTGTCAAAAGATGGAGAATAACTGTTTTAAAGGGGAACATTATCACCAGACCTATGTAAGCGTCAATATATACTTTGATGTTGCAGAAAAAAGACCATGTATTTTTTTAACCGATTTCCTAACTCTAAATAGTTGAATTTTGGCGAATTAAACGCCTTTCTATTATTCGCTTTCGGAGCGATGACGTCACGTTGTGACGTCACATCGGGAAGCAATCCGCCATTTTCTCAAACACCGAGTCAAATCAGCTCTGTTATTTTCCGTTTTTTCGACTGTTTTCCGTACCTTGGAGACATCATGCCTCGTCGGTGTGTTGTCGGAGGGTGTAACAACACGAACAGGGACGGATTCAAGTTGCACCAGTGGCCCAAAAATGCGAAAGTGGCAAGAAATTGGACGTTTGTTCCGCACACTTTACCGACGAAAGCTATGCTACGACAGAGATGGCAAGAATGTGTGGATATCCTGCGACACTCAAAGCAGATGCATACAAAACTTGCAAACTATGGCATGAATAAAGAAAACTTACTTGGATGAAAAAACGGCATGAAAAAGCACAACAAGTGTCATAAGGGTGTGTGGAGAGTATAAATGCGGGATGTCGTCAGAACAACAAACTGAAAACAATGAACTTAAATACTATAGACATGATTAATGAAAACAGGTGCGTGACTCAAAACGTGAAACAGGTGCGTGACGTGACAGGTGAAAACTAATGGTTGCTATGGTGACAAAACAAAAGTGCACAAAAAGTCCAAAAACAAAACCGAACATGACCAAAACAAAAAAATGATCACACAGGCATGACACTAAACAGGGACGAGGATTGCAAATTAGCCTGTGGCTAGAAGCCCTATGTACTTTGACATCAATTACCTATAGGTAGCAATGTTTAATTGTACTGTCCCTGTCAAAAAAATGTATGTCTTGGGCCGCGTGTCAGCCAAATAAAGATAAATTCGCCAGAAGGGAGTGCGCATTGAACGGTCATAATCAGCAATGGCTATCAATCTATGGCTCGGTTGGTAGAGCGGCCGTGCCAGCAACTTGAGGGTTCTAGTTTCGATCCCCGCTTCCGCCATCCTAGTCACTGCCGTTGTGTCCTTGGGCAAGACACTTTACCCACCTGCTCCCAGTGCCACCCACACTGGTTCAAATGTAACTTAGATATTGGGTTTCACTATGCAAAGCGCTTTGAGTCATTAGAGAAAAGCGCTATATAAATATAATTCACTTCACTTTTTCATGAAAATTGTCCAATATTGATCTGAGGCCGATCTGATCGGCACATCCCTATAAGTAGGTATGTGTTGCTCATTGTACTGAGCAGCCAAGGATTACAATACAATACTGTATTTTGCAAAATCAATATTTCTTGGGACTGATGTCATCATAAACTGTATAGAAACTCATAATGGTTGGTTGGATAATGGCATAAGGGTGAGTTTACCCTTGTCTACTCAACGCAGTCATGCATGTTCCTCCTCCTTTTGAGCCATACAGTCAAGTGTTCCACTGTCCATGGTGCTGAAATGTATTAAAGCAGGGTGAGTTTCCCAATGCTTTCTCGTGTGTTGCTCTAATTAAAATTTTTAATATGTTGAAGTAATTATCAATCAGCAGGTATGTCCCGCATACCAGACTCACAACATGTGGCATGTTTTTACTGTGAAAAACTAAAAAAAAACTAGGCCGGGGTTATAAATTAAAGCAAAACCGAATGAATACGACTTTAAAGCATACTTGCCAACCTTGAGACCTCCAATTTCGGGAGGTGGGGGGCGTGGTTAAGAGGGGAGGAGTATATTTACAGCTACAATTCACCAAGTCAAGTGTTTCATATATATATATATATATATATATATATATATATATGTATATATATATATATATATATATATATATATATATATATATATATATATACATATATATATATATATATATTTATATGTATGTGTGGGAAAAAAATCAGAAGACTACTTCTTCTCTACAGGCCTGTTTCATGAGGGGTTCCCTCAATCATCAGGAGATTTTCTCCTGATGATTGAGGGAACCCCTCATGAAACAGGCCTGTAGAGATGAAGTAGTCTTGTGATTTTTTTCCCACACATACATATATTGCGCTCTACTACGGTATCGAGCACTATTTTTTGGATAACCTTATTAAGACATATATATATATATATATATATATATATATATATATATATATATATATATATATATATATATATATATATATATATATATATATATATATATATATATATATCTATCTATCTATCTATATATATATATATATATATATATATATATGTATATATATATATATATATATATATATATATATATATATATATATATATATATATATATATATATATATATATATATATATCCCCGCGACCCCGAAGGGAATAAGCGATAAAAAATGGATGGATGGATGGATGGATATATATATATATATATATATATATATATATATATATATATATATATATATATATATATATATATATATAAAGAAATAATTGACTGTCAGTGAATTCTAGCTATATATATATATATATATATATATATATATATATATATATATATATATATATATATATATATATATAAAATAAATACTTGAATTTCAGTGTTCATTTATTTACACATATACACACACATAACACTCATCTACTCATTGTTGAGTTAAGGGTTGAATTGTCCATCCTTGTTCTATTCTCTGTCACTATCTTTCTAACCATGCTGAACACCCTCTCTGATTATGCATTGCTGTGTGGCACGCACAAAAGTGAGGGAGAAAATTTGTCCTGGGAGGTTTTCGGGAGAGGCGCTGAATTTCGGGAGTCTCCCGGAAAATCCGGGAGGGTTGGCAAGTATGCTTTAAAGCTATGTTGCATCGCAGCAGCAAAGTCATTAACATGAATGAACAATTATGGCTTTGAAAGCCGCATCCAATTATGCACTATGTTAATCACAGGAAATGTGCTTTGACAAAACAAAGAAGTATAGAGGCCACATTCACATTGTTGCCAGGATAAACCCGAAAGCACCCCGTCGTATATTTGCATTTCAAATAACCATCAGTCAAATCAAGCGCCCGTCCAGAAGTTATATGCAGTAATATCAATACTGTACTAATTAATAATGCAGTACTGCTTGATTTACAATTTATCTTAGTACACAAAAACTTCCAGTAACAACAAAATTGCACATGCAAATGCCACAACACAACAACATACAGCCACACCACAACATTTTTTTAAACCACAACACAGCAACTTAGTGCCACAACACAATAATTGTACGCCACGATTGTAAAAGCCACTACAAATGCCACAATACAACAACGTCGTCCAAAGACCCTGTCAGGACTAGGACTGTGGCGTGGTTTGTTCTCCCGAGGTGCAAAAGATTTGGACCAGATGTGGCGTGAAGGGGAGTACAAGATTTATTTTAACACTATATATCAAAAAAAGTACAAACGAAAAGCGCGCTCAAAGCGGAAGTACAAACTTGACTAACGAAACAAAAGACTTGCACGTGGGCAAAAAACTATGGACATAAACAAAAGTCGCTAACTGTGGCATGAATAGAAAAAACTTACTTGACATGGCATGAAGTGCGCAGAGGTAAACTGAGTGAGAAGCAGGAAGTCGGGGGTATGCAGAGCATAAATGTGGGGATGTCGCCAGGAAGACAAACTGAAAACAATGAACTTAAATACTACAGACATGATTAACGAAAACAGGTGTGTGACGTGACAGGTGAAAACTAATGGGTTGCTATGGTGACAAACAAGAGTGCACAATGAGTCCAAACGTGGAACAGGTGAAACTAATGGGTAACCATGGAAACAAGACAAGGGAGTGAAAAGCCAGAAACTAAAGAGTCCAATAACTAAACAAAACAAAACATGACTAATACAAAACATGGTCACACAGACATGACAGACCCACTGGAAGAGCTGGAAGCGGCGGCCGGGCTGGGTGTAGTATATGTACAGTATGTGTATATGTATGTTTGTGCAGTGAATGTACCGT
This sequence comes from Nerophis lumbriciformis, assembly GCF_033978685.3. Classification (NCBI taxonomy): domain Eukaryota; kingdom Metazoa; phylum Chordata; class Actinopteri; order Syngnathiformes; family Syngnathidae; genus Nerophis; species Nerophis lumbriciformis. The sequence continues at coordinate 38,107,089 of NC_084567.2, read as the reverse complement.
ATTTTCCAGACTATAGGGCGCACCGGATCATAAGGCACACTGTCGATGAGCGGGTCTAGTCAGGTCTATTTTCATACAAAAGGCACACCGGATTATAAGGTGCATTGAAGGGATCATATTATGATGTTTTTTCTGAATGTAAAATACTTCTTAGTGGTCTACATAACATGTAATGGTGGTTCTTTGGTCAAAATGTTGCATAGATGATGTTTTACACATCATCTTCAAGTCGCTTTCTGACAGTCGCTTCAGGATGCACCATTTTGTGGGCGGGTCTTATTTACGTGGTCACCTTCGACAGCGTCTTCTCCCCGTCATCTTTGTTGTAGCGGTGTAGCGTGCAAGGACGGGGGTGGAAGAAGTGTCAAAAGATGGAGCTAACTGTTTTAATGACATTCAGACTTTACTTCAATCAATAACGGAGCAGCATCTCCTCATCCGTGGCTCACTAGAGCAATAATAAAGCCGGAACTGTGTCCCGTGAAAAACCGTCCGACCGGAACTCTTTAATAATTAAAGTTCCGTGGGTGAATTATGTAAACCCACTACAGTGGTATGTTTTTAGCGTTTCCATAGTGAGATGTAAGTTAAAACTTTACACCACTTTATATTAGAAAGGCAACAGCAGAGGATGAATAACAATGATAATAATCATAATCATAATAATCATAATCATAATCATAATCATAATCATAACAAGATGATAGAGAAAAAGAAGAATCTTATCGACTACCGCATCGCATGGACTACAGTGGCGGACATGCGAAAATTTTCAGGACTAGCCATCCATCCATTTTCTACCGCTTATTCCCTTTGGGGTCGCGGGTGCCGCTAGAGCCTATCTCAGCTACAATCGGGCGGAAGGCGGGGTACACCCTGGACAAGTCGCCACCTCATCGCAGGGCAATTTTCAGGACTATATATATATATATATATATATATATATATATATATATATATATATATATATATATATATATATATATATATATATATATATATATATATGTATATATATATATATATATATATATATATATTTATATATATATATATATCGATTTTTTCCCACACCCCTATTAAATATATATATATATATATATATATATATATGTATATATATATATTGGAGGGCAGCACGGTGGAAGAGGGGTTAGTGCGTCTGCCTCACAATACGAAGTTGCTGAGTAGTCTGGGGTTCAATCCCAGGCGCGGGATCTTTCTGTGTGGAGTTTGCATGTTCTCCCCGTGACTGCGTGGGTTCCCTCCGGGTACTCCGGCTTCCTCCCACCTCCAAAGACATGCACCTGGGGATAGGTTGATTGGCAACACTAAATTGGCCCTAGTGTGTGGATGTGAGTGTGAATGTTGTCTGTCTATCTGTGTTGGCCCTGCGATGAGGTGGCGACTTGTCCAGGGTGTACCCCGCCTTCCGCCCGATTGTACCAGGGATAGGCTCCAGCGCCCCCCGCGTCCCCGAAGGGAATAAGCGGTAGAAAATGGATGGATGGATGGATATATTGGATTGCATTGTTAGGGTATTGATGTGTATTGTTTTGTTGGATTGATTAATAAAAAATAAAAAAATTAATTAAAAAAATTAAAATTAAAAAAATTAAAAATTAAAATTAAAAATTAAAAATTAAAATTAAAATAAAAAAATAAAAAAATCGATTTTGTAAAAATGAGAATCGATTCTGAATTGCACAACGTGAATCGATTTTTTCCCACATCCCTATTAAATATATATATATATATATTTTTATTTTTATTTTTTTTATTTTAAATTTTTATTTTTTTTATTTTTTATTTTTATTTTTATTAATCAATCCAACAAAACAACACACAGCAATACCATAACAATGCAATCCAATTCCAAAAGCAAACCCGACCCAGCAACACTCAGAACTACAATAAACAGAGCAATTGAGAGGAGACACAAACACGACACAGAACAAACCAAAAGTAGTGAAACAAAAATGAATATTATCAACAACAGTATCAATTTTAGTTACAATTTCAACATAGCAGTGATTAAAAATCCTTCATTGACATTATTATTAGATATTTATAAAAAATAAAATAAAGAACAATAGTGTCACAGTGGCTTACACTTGCATCGCATCTCATAAGCTTGACAACACACTGTGTCCAATATTTTCACAAAGATAAAATAAGTCATATTTTTGGTGCATTTAATAGTTAAAACAAATTTACATTATTGCAATCAGTTGATAAAACATTGTCCTTTACAATTATAAAAGCTTTTTACAAAAATCTACTACTCTGCTTGCATGTCAGCAGACTGGGGTAGATCCTGCTGAAATCCTATGTATTGAAAGAATAGAGAATCCTTTTGAATCGAGAATCGTGTTGAATTGAAAAAAAAAAAGATTTTGAATCGAATCGTGACCCCACTAATCGATATTGAATCGAATCGTGGGACACCCAAAGATTCACAGCCCTAATGTATATATATATATATAAATACATATAAATATATATATATATATATATATATATATATATATATATATATATATATATATATATATACCGTATATTACCAAATAAACGCCCTTGGGCAAATAACCGCCCATGTCCTAATAGCCGCCCGGGTCTGACCCCATTTTGTGAATTAACCGCCTCTTCCTAATAACCGCCTATGTCCAAATAGCCGCCCATGGGCTGTTATTTGAATAATTTAGATTAAAATGCTACTGGGGTTGCGTTTGCTGCAGTATTATTGTTTTGATGGTTTTATAGAGTACTTGGTACCATAATTTTATTTTTCCTGTATGCTGCTTTATTTAAAACTTGGAGTACTGTAGCCTTTATTTTATTTAAGTGACAGTATCATTGTTCTGTTTTGATGGTGGGTTTTATACTCGAGTACTTGGTACCATAATTTTATTTTTCCCGGTAGGCTGCTTTATTTAAAAAGTGTATTTATTTTTAGTATTGGTATTCTATTTGACAATTGTTGCACTACTGCCATGTTGAGGCCTTGTTGATCTCGTCTTTTGATAGCCTACCTCATGTTGATCTATTATTTTTTGTTTGTATGTTTACAATAGCTTTTACATTTAAAGTTTTTTGTACAAAAAAAAAAAATACTGGACAGTAACCATTGTAACCAAATAATGGCCTGGTGCAGGCTGGTGCAAAAATAAATAATAGCCTTGTGCAAATAACCGCCTGCTTCTTTTAAACGCCTGTCTCCAAAATCGATTTTGTAAAATAAACGCCCGGGCTACTATTTGGTAATATACGGTATATATATATATATATAAATATATATAATATATATATATATATATATATATATATATATATATATATATATATATATATATATATATATATATATATATATATATATATATATATATATATATATATATATATATATATATATATATATATATATATATATATATATATATATATATATATATATATATATATATATATATATATATATATACATTAGGGTTGTGAATCTTTGGGTGTCCCACGATTCGATTCAATATCGATTCCTGGGGTCACGATTCGATTCAAAATCTTTATATATATATATATATATATATATATATATATATATATATATATATATATATATATATATATATATATATTTGATTCAATATCGATTCCTGGGGTCACGATTCGATTCAAAATCTTTATATATATAAACAAATATATATATATATATATATATATATATATATATATATATATATATATATATATATATATATATATATATATATATATATATATATATATACACACATACACATATACATACCTACATACATACATACATCCACAGTAGGAACCTTTTTAAAAGTTTTACTTACTATAAATGCATGTCATTTATTTGCTATTACAATACCAATTTCAATGTCGGTCATTATGATGCTACTTGAACAGCCAAGTATTTTCTAAAGTAGTACTTGGTGGAAAAAAGTTCCAGCACAACAGAAATGTGTTATGATGCAGGCCTTCTCACAAAATCTGTTACAGTCTGTTCTTCCTCCTCTGAGTCTTTGCACCATACTGTAGTGTATGGTGGCCGTGGCCTCGAAAAAACAGTCACCCGTGAGTCAATGTTGGTGTTAAAATCCTTCCTCACTTCAGTCGAGAAGACTTGTTCGAATAAATCACGAAACAAAGACTTAACGGCAACGGACCCCGCGAGCTGCCAATCCCCTCGATGGCACATTACTGCATGTATGCCTTAAGCTGGGGATGATGTACAACGTAAGGAGGAACCTAAAATAGCGCTCTCATCCACTTTACACTTCCTCTCCGGGGACGGAAAGGGGGAAGTATGTACAGTATTTTGTGAATTAGGTGCTATGTATTTAAAAAAAAAGCCCTCATGCCTGTGAGCCATTACTCCTGAGACTCTGGGACAAAATGAGCCAACGAGCAGCAAATGGTGCAATAACACTAACACGTGTACAGAGATGTCAGAGTGTTGGCTTCCATTCAGCCTGGGCTGGTTCAAATGAATCCGGAGAGAATAGGCGCTTGATTCCGTGCGAGGCGGAGATAACAAAGACAAATCTCCAACCGCTGCCTCGGTAGGAAATCGAAATCCTCTCGATCAGCTGTGCAATCAAGTGATAGCGATTAGCTGGCGGTCTGTGGGACATTATCATTGTACGACTGGCTTCATCCATCCTGTGCTCATTTGGAGGTTGGATGGATGGTCATTGCAGGCTCTCATCCAAAAAGCCTTCACGGCTCTCCGGGAGACAATGCAAGGTTCGCCATATGGAAAACATACAGGTAAAAGCCAGTAAATTAGAATATTTTGAAAAACTTGATTTATTTCAGTAATTGCATTCAAAAGGTGTAACTTGTACATTATATTTATTCATTGCACACAGACTGATGCATTCAAATGTTTATTTCATTTAATTTTGATGATTTGAAGTGGCAACAAATGAAAATCCAAAATTCCGTGTGTCACAAAATTAGAATATTACTTAAGGCTAATACAAAAAAGGGATTTTTAGAAATGTTGGCCAACTGAAAAGTATGAAAATGAAAAATATGAGCATGTACAATACTCAATACTTGGTTGGAGCTCCTTTTGCCTCAATTACTGCGTTAATGCGGCGTGGCATGGAGTCGATGAGTTTCTGGCACTGCTCAGGTGTTATGAGAGCCCAGGTTGCTCTGATAGTGGCCTTCAACTCTTCTGCGTTTTTGGGTCTGGCATTCTGCATCTTCCTTTTCACAATACCCCACAGATTTTGTATGGGGCTAAGGTCAGGGGAGTTGGCAGGCCAATTTAGAACAGAAATACCATGGTCCGTAAACCAGGCACGGGTATATTTTGCGCTGTGTGCAGGCGCCAAGTCCTGTTGGAACTTGAAATCTCCATCTCCATAGAGCAGGTCAGCAGCAGGAAGCATGAAGTGCTCTAAAACTTGCTGGTAGACGGCTGCGTTGACCCTGGATCTCAGGAAACAGAGTGGACCGACACCAGCAGATGACATGGCACCCCAAACCATCACTGATGGTGGAAACTTTACACTAGACTTCAGGCAACGTGGATCCTGTGCCTCTCCTGTCTTCCTCCAGACTCTGGGACCTCGATTTCCAAAGGAAATGCAAAATTTGCATGGTTGGGTGATGGTTTGGGGTGCCATGTCATCTGCTGGTGTCGGTTTTAATTGTTATATGTATCCAGTGATTATACTATAAAGTTATTTTCCATTTAACTTCACCAGTTGTAGATTATTTTTATTCAAAATCGCTGAATTTTCACATTTGCCGTTCAAATACTGAGAAGAGACGGTGCGGTGAACAGCAGCCAGTCGAGGCACGTCACTCAGTGCCTCAACATGGATTGCGCAATGACTCGGCTAACTGCTGGCCTGCTGTGCAGTGAGACTGTATTGCTATATGAACTATATTATACATTTCCATAGTTTAGTTAGCTGAGGTATATAATGTACAGTGTATTTTGTCAACAACTGTATGTGTGTAACGTATTTCTTGTGCTGAGCGATCATAAAACGGCTGCAAAAGACGCACTGGCTGAGGCTCGCCTCCTGCACCCCCGCCGTAGAATTGTTATATCAACTAAAGCCCACACTTAAACTTTCCACGTGCAAGATTGAATATATTTAAAAAAGTTATTTCATAAGAAGCCAAATAGTGCAAAAACAATAATATTGGTGTTGGAGGAGTTGTGAATGACTGCAGGGCCACAACATTAGGTACACCTGCAGACTGCAGGTGTATCTAATTCACAACTCCTCCAACACGAACATTATTGTTTTTGCACTTTTTGGCTTCTTATTAAATAACTTTTGTAACCTATTTTTATGGGCTTTCCTCTTTGTGATGTTAAGTTCCTGTTATGCGCTGTTATACAGTATATGCCTTGAGCTCTTATTTTGAAGGCGCTAAGAGCGGGAGTGATGTCACGTTGCGGAGGTTTTTGAAAGAAGGTAAATAAAGTGGTCCTCGTGTAAACTGGAGCCTCCGTGTTTGTTATTTTGTAGTTTCATACAGTATAGGCGACATTTATAAACCCTCGGTTACACTTTTTTAAATAGATTCAATCTTGCACGTGGAAAGTTTAAGTGAGGGCTTTAGTTGCGGCGCATGGACTTAATTTCTAAGTAAAGGTAAGACCATAATAACGTTTTTTTTTTAATTAAATGTGCTTTTTTGTGTGCTACAGTTTGTATGTGTAAAGTTAAAGTTAAGTTAAAGTACCAATGATTGTCACACACACACTAGGTGTAATGAAATGTGTCCTCTGCATTTGACCCATCCCCTTGTTCACCCCCTGGGAGGTGAGGGGAGCAGTGGGCAGCAGCGGCGCCACGCCCGGGAATAATTTTTGGTGATTTAACCCCCAATTCCAAGCCTTGATGCTGAGTGCCAAGCAGGGAAGAATGCTGGTATGAGCTTTTAAACATAACCCGTTAACTGCTGCCAATCAAATGGTGGATAAGATACTCTTTAGGGTTCATATGTTTGTAAATCTGACTGTGATGAAGTCAGTGCCTCACCAGCCATCAACCTCACCGCACGTCACTGTTTTCCAACCCTCCCCATTTTCCCGGGAGACTCCCGAATTTCAGTGCCCCTCCCGAAAATCTCCCGGGGCAACCATTCTCCCGAATTTCTCCCGATTTCCACCCGGACAACAATATTGGGGGCTTGCCTTAAAGGCACTGCCTTTAGGGTCCTCTACAACCTGACGTCGCGTCCGCTTTTACTCAATATAAACAGCGTTCCAGCCCAATCACATAATATATGCGTTTTTTACGCACACATGAGTGAATGCAAGGCATAATTGATCAATAGCCATACAGGTCACACTGAGGGTGGCTGTATAAACAACTTTAACACTGTTACAAATATGCGCCACACTGTGAACCCACACCAAACAAGAATGACAAACACATTTCGGGAGAACATCCGCACCGTAACACAACATAAATACAACAGCACAAATACCCAGAAACCCTTGCAGCACTAACTCTTCCGTAGCGCTACAATATACACCCCCGCTACCACCAAACCCCACCCCCCGTCCAATCTCCCGATTTCGGAGGTCTCAAGGTTGGCAAGTATGCCATAGGGCCCACCGAATTATAAGGTGTACTGCCAATGAGAAGGTCTCGTCAGGTTTATTTTCATACAAAAGGTGCACTGAATTATAGGGCGCATTAAAGGGGTCATATTATTTTTTATTTTTTTTGTAAATGTAAAACACTTCCTTGTGGTCTAACCACCATTACATGTTATGTAGACCACAAGGAAGTGTTTACAATGAATACGGTCTAGCTCCATCCTATCTTGCTGATTGTATTGTACTGGACTTTCACTGTTATGTTAGATCCACTATGGACTGGACTTTCACTGTTATGTTAGATCCACCATGCACTGGACTCTCACTATTATGTTCGATCCACTATGGACTGGACTCTCACTATTATGTTAGATCCACTATGAACTGGACTTTCACTATTATGTTAGATCCACTATGGACTGGACTCTCACTATTATGTTCGATCCACTATGGACTGGACTCTCACTATTATGTTAGATCCACTATGGACTGGACTTTCACTATTATGTTAGATCCACTATGGACTGGACTCTCACTATTATGTTAGATCCACTATGGACTGGGCATTCACTATTATGTTAGATCCACAATGGACTGGACTCTCACTATTATGTTAGATCCACTATGAACTGGACTTTCACTATTATGTTAGATCCACTATGGACTGGGCTCTCACTATTATGTTAGATCCACTATGGACTGGACTCTCACTATTATGTTAGATCCACTATGGACTGGACTCTCACTATTATGTTAGATCCACTATGGACTGGACTCTCACTATTATGTTAGATCCACTATGGACTGGACTCTCACTATTATGTTAGATCCACTATGGACTGGACTCTCACTATTATGTTAGATCCACTATGGACTGGACTTTCACTATTATGTTGGATCCACTACGGACTGGGCTCTCACTATTATGTTAGATCCACTATGGACTGGACTCTCACTATTATGTTAGATCCACTATGGACTGGACTCTCACTATTATGTTAGATCCACTATGGACTGGACTCTCACTATTATGTTAGATCCACAATGGACTGGACTCTCACTATTATGTTAGATCCACTATGGACTGGACTCTCACTATTATGTTAGATCCACTATGGACTGGACTATCTCACTATTATGTTAGATCCACTATGGACTGGACTTTCACTATTATGTTAGATCCACTATGGACTGGACTCTCACTATTATGTTAGATCCACTATGGACTGGACTATCTCACTATTATGTTAGATTCACTATGGACTGGTCTTTAACTATTATGTTAGATCCACTATGGACTGGACTCTCACTATTATGTTAGATCCACTATGTACTGGACTCCCACTATTATGTTTGATCCACTATGGACTGGACTCTCACTATTATGTTAGATCCACTATGGACTGGACTCTCACTATTATGTTAGATCCACTATGGACTGGACTCTCACTATTATGTTAGATCCACTATGGACTGGACTCTCACTATTATGTTAGATCCGCTATGGACTGGACTCTCACTATTATGTTATATCCACTATGGACTGGACTCTCACTATTATGTTAGATCCACTATGGACTGGACACTCATTATTATGTTAGATCCACTATGGACTGGACTCTCACTATTATGTTAGATCCACAATGGACTGGACTCTCACTATTATGTTAGATCCACTATGGACTGGACATTCACTATTATGTTAGATCCACAATGGACTGGACTCTCACTATTATGTTAGATCCACTATGGACTGAACTCTCACTATTATGTTAGATCCACCATGGACTAGACTCCCACTATTATGTTCGATCCACTATGGACTGGACTCTCACTATTATGTTAGATCCACAATGGACTGGACTTTCACTATTATGTTAGATCCACTATGGACTGGACTCCCACTATTATGTTAGATCCACTATGGACTGGACTTTCACTGTTATGTTAGATCCACTATGGACTGGACTCTCACTA